>NC_028646.1:65429926-65445800 GCF_001406875.1 Solanum pennellii
TGGACCCTCAGCTACAGCCTGCAGGGAAGACTGAATAGGGCGGTTTTGGTAACTTCCTGAACTCTACCCTCTGGAGTAAGAACCTCTAAACTCACCTCCCTTACGGAACTTCTTAGACGTTGACGTCATGGTGAAGTCGTCTGGCTTCACCCCCTCCACTTCTATCACAAAATCAACCACTTCCTGAAAGGATTTGGCTGCAGCAGCTACCTGTAAGGCTGGGATCCGCAAATCTGACCTCAATCCCTTCACTAAACGGCGAATCCGCTCTTGTGGACTGAAACAAAGTTGAGTGTCATACCTAGATAGTGCACGAAATTTAGCCTCATACGCAGCAACAGACATCCTTCCTTGCTCTAGGCACAGGAATTCATCTCTCCTCCTATCCCTCAAAGTTCGGGGTATATACTTCTCCATGAATAAGCTAGAGAATGATGCCCAATTCATAGGTGGTGTCTATGCTGGTTGACACTCAACATGCGACCGCCACCACCTTTTGGCATCCCCCTGAAACTGGTAGGTCACAAACTCTACCCCGAATCGTTCTACTATGTCCATCTTATGCAGCAACTCATGACAATCAACCAGAATATCATAGGCATCTTCAGATTCAGCACCCTTAAATACTGGAGGTTTTAACTTTAAGAACTTAGTGAAAAGTTCGTGCTGATCACTTGTCATTATGGACCCTGTAGTCAATCGAGGAAACGTGCCTATTTCCAATGAGGCATCCATGCGGGGAGCCACAACGGCTGCATGTTGTACCCCCTGAACCTGAGGTGCTGGTGCAGAAAACACTGGAGGTGTCTGGCCCTGATCAGATAACCCGCTAAGATAAGTAAGGACTTGATTAATCATCTCTGGGGTAGGCTGGGGTGGTAATCCCTCATCTTGAACCTGCTCATTTTCTCCTTCCTCACCCTCTCTCACTACCTCATCAGTCGGGGGAGGAGTCACTGCCCTATTACTATCTGGACCAGGTGTTCGTCATCTACCTCTAGAGGGCGTCCTCCTGCGACCTCTACCACGGCCTCTTGCCACTGCTCCTCCTCGAGCTACAGCCCCAGTGGCTGGCTCAGACGCACCTTGTCCTGTCGGTGCGGGTGTTGACACAGTCGTTGCTCTAGTTCTGACCATCTGTGAAATAGAATGAGGATGTCAGATACCAATTTGTATCACCTAGATACCAATTGGATCCAAGTAATAGCACGAAAGAAAGAAAGAATGGGATTTTCCTAAAGTCTTATAGCCTCTCAAAGAAAAGTAAAGGCGTCCCCCTACCGTTCCTCAAAACTCTACTAGACTCATTCTTGTGTGATGAGACCAACGAACCTAATGCTCTGATACCAAGTTTGTCACGACCCAAAACGAGCCGCGAGTGGCACCCACACTTATCCTACTATGTGAGCAATTCAACAAATCTAAACCCCAACATAATACGGAAGACTCAAAATCTTATTAATAAAACCAATAAATAAACATTCTAAAATTTATCAACTATTATCCCCAAAATCTGGAAGTCATCACATCAAGAACATCTATCCTCAAATTACTAAGTCTAAGAATATTTAAGAACTAAAATAAAGAATAAAACGGTAGTCCATGTCCGAGCTTCAAGGACATCAAGACGTGAATGAGATAATCCAGTCCGAGATAGGAACAATAGCTCACCCTGAAATCTGACGTGCTGTAGACTGGCTAGAGTTGCGGATGAGACGAAGTCACTGGTGCACTTGCTGCACTCCACAAACAACAAGAAGGGACATAAAAGTAGGGGTCAGTACAAGTACTGAGTAGGTATCATCTGCCAACTCAGAATAGAAAGCAATATATATCAAGTAATAATATAAAATCAACTACAACACTCAACAGGTGACAACAACAAGAACATCTATGAGGGCTCAAGCCTCCACACCATACTCATTTGGGAATTAGGTTCTTTAAATTGAGTATATCATCATAATTCAAGATTCATTCTCTTTATTCCTCTTGTGTCGGAACGTGACACTCCGATCCCCTAATACTACGTGTCGGTTCGTGACACCCGATCCCCTAATACTACGTGTCGGTTCGTGACACCCGATCCCCTAATACTACGTGTCGGTTCGTGACACCCGATCCCCTAATACTACGTGTCGGTTCGTGACACCCGATCCCCTAATACTACGTGTCGGTTCGTGACACCCGATCCCCTAATACTACGTGTCGGTTCGTGACACCCGATCCCCTAATACTACGTGTCGGTTCGTGACACCCGATCCCCTAATACTACGTGTCGGTTCGTGACACCCGATCCCCTAATACTACGTGTCGGTTCGTGACACCCGATCCCCTAATACTACGTGTCGGTTCGTGACACCCGATCCCCTAATACTACGTGTCGGTTCGTGACACCCGATCCCCTAATACTACGTGTCGGTTCGTGACACGCGATCCATTAACCTCATTCTTTTAGTTCATCAAGCCTTCTTTTATACCAAGGCATCATCATTAATAGAGTGGATTTAAGGTTTTTAAGATTCCACAGTATCATCATTATAATCCATCACAATTTACATAATCACAATCATGCAACAACACAATTAAGCGCATAGAAGACTTTACAATACCACCCAATACATATCAATCGCTATTAAGAGTTTACTATCACATAGCATAAACCATAACCTACCTCCACCGAAGAATCGTGATCAAGCAATCTACTTCTCCAATGTCCTTGCTGTCTCTTCGTTCTTCTCTCTCTCTCGCTCGTTCTCTCTTCTTCTCTCTGTTCTTTCTATTTTTCCTTCTTCCAACTCTTTTTTTTTTTACCCTAATTATCAAATAATTAAGTATAAAAGATGATAAAAGTAACCCACTATTTATTTCAAGGTTATCTCCTTTAACCCCCAAGTAATTAAATTATTACCCTTACCCCACAAATTTCATAATTATAAGCATGAATAGTCCAAAACGCCCCTTAAAAACTCTCAGCAGAAATCCGACTCAGTCGAGGTTACGCCACTCGTGACGGCCCGTCGTACCTGCGACGGTCCGTCCTGCACGTCCTTCACAAAGTTCAGAGACTCAATTTCAGTAAAAGGTCTGTGACGGTCCGTCGTGGCTACGACGTTCCGTACTGCAGTTCCGTCGTGAAGTTCAGAGAGTTGATCCTAGTACCCAGATTTTCAGAGTTTAAGTGTTTTGGAACGATGACCCTCGACGGTCCGTCGTGACCATGACGGTCCGTTGACTGTTCCGTCGACTCAGCCAGTTTCTACCAAAATAATCTCGCTGCTCGAACCGACTAAACAGGTCGTTACATAATGTTAGGCAAACTTTAGGCCGATTATCATTATTTATTTTGTATATTGCATGTTTATTATATCTGTACATTATTTTATATTCTTCCTCAATTTGAAAAAAAAATGAATTCAGTCGGGAACCACAATTGTGGATTTCAAAGGGTGCCTAACCCCTTCCCTTCGGAATAACTTGAACCCCTTACCTAAAAATCAAATTGGTTTCGTAGATTAATAATCGGTTTCCTAGTTTTCCTAAAAAATTAGGTGGCGACTCTTTTTTCAAACTCGTTTATTTTTAAAACTTTGTTAAAATTGAATCAATTAATTATTTTCGAGTTGCCGCGACGTTTCGCCCTATTTCGAAAGCGTAGGGATGTAAACAATATTAACTAACAAAAATCCTAAATTTTGATAAATAAAGATAGTAATCGATAAAATTATTTAAAATTATATTAAAAAAATATATTTTAAGCTATTAAATAAATAAAACTTCAAAATTATGAATTTTAAAAAATGTTAGGCCAAAATTGGGTGTCAACAAGTACAACTTCATGTCTCCTAACTCCACAAGCAGGTCACAGTAGGACCTCAGGTGCGTTAAGAGGTTCCCTATCCCTCCAAAATAATCAAATTTTGGCACCTTGAACCTTTCGAGAGGTTCAAATTTGAGTTAATGCATAAATCCTTATAGCTTAATCCGACGACCCCAAGAATACACTACATCTCTTTCATTGCCTTTCGAGTCTCTTCTTTGATGTCTAGCTTTGCAGACTTTTCCTTTAACTTCCACTCTCTTTCTTACTCTTCATAGTGATCGAGCTCAGAACCGTTAGCATCATGCTCATTGGGAATGAGGATTTGGAAAGTGGTTTTTCAGGGTAGAATTGGAGCGACGGAGGGATCGGGGCATTTTGGGTGGTTTGGTAATTTTGAGGGAATGTTTGGGGATTGGTGTGTTCATTTTGGTGATGGAGGGACGTTTGGAGGTTGTATATGTTTTGGTTTTGTGGGGTTGGATCATCTTGGTGGGTGGCATTTTGAGGGGGAGGGGGTATTTGAGGAGGGTGGGGTTTGATAGGAGGAGGAGGAATACTGAAGATTCTGGGTGGTTAGGTCAACGATCGAGGGATTCTGAGCAAGAGTGGAAAGTGGGTTCTGAGTTTGTTCCATGTTTAAAAAGGAAAGTACTGCGGAGGCCTTCCAACCTGGTGGAGGCAAATCTTGCATCCTCTGCATCTCAACCCTCATTTCGACAATCTGTTGCATCAGCTGCATGATCAGTTCATTTTGATCGGTGATGACGGGTTGAGCCACCACGACATTAGTAAGACTGATTTCTTCGTTGTTATCACCTGTTGCAGTTTTTCCCTTATGTGAACCTTGGTCGCGAAATGAATTTTTAGGGCGTTAAGATCTAATAAAATAGGTATGATTAGCCAGTTTTATCGACACAGACCAGTTTTGAGTACCTGTGGCAGGAAAATAACTCAAAGGCAAATTTGTTAGTTTGAATTCAGAATACACAATGCAAAATACAACATATAGAGCATGTAAACATAGAAAATTTCTTTGTTTGAGGACATGCTAACCCATGAGTAATGGGGAAATTATTTTTGAATAACCAGAAATTGCTTGTTTTAATTTGGAACTATCTTAGAAAGGTTAAATCACCTTGAACTATGGTCTTCTTGATGCATCTCTTTCGGCATCCATTGATCTAGATCTCACATCTCCTTGTAGAATGAAAGGTGGAGAATGAAACTTTTGAAAGATAGGGGTCAGGCCTTGAAAGGTTGCCTACGTATCTCACAAGAATAATTCAAGTCCTACGTAGTTCAAGTTCAAAAGGAAAGACTTGTTTTCATTCATTCATTCTCAACAATTACTAGGAAATTGAAAAACAAACTGTTATGCGGAATTCGAGATAATACGAGAAAATATAAACGCGAAAAACAAAGACAACAGATTTACGTGGTTCACCAATAAATTGGCTATGTCCACGGGGAAGAGGGGGAGCAGTTTTATTATGGAGAGGCAAGAACAGAATTACAGAATAGGGTTTGCCATAGCGTCTATATATAGTGCTAAGCTACGCCCTAACAGGCTTGGGCCCAACATACAGAATTGACAGATAATTAAGGGCCCAATACAACAACATTGTATACCGTCGGGCCGGGGGCGTCTCCGCCCCCCCGGACCCCCAGGCCAGGGGGCGCGTCGCCCCCCTGGAACCCCCGACTCGCTGACCGGGCAGCGAGACCCCCGTCCTTTCCGTTTGTAACGGGTCCGATTCAAGGCATTCAACACAAACCATAAAACTTCTAAAGATAAATCTGACTCCATCTCAACTATTTTTCTCCTTGCCGTTGCATTAGTCATAAAGGACAACCTCAAGTTGAATCTTCCCCATGTTAAACGAGGGATTCCACATCGTGGTAAAATTCAAGGCATTCTTCAATTCTATGATCAGTGGCCTGGTGGTAGGGGAAACATTTCCGAACTTCACTTCCAAGGGAATATAATACACCCACGTCTTTATGGAGACCCCCTTTTGAACAAACTACAAGTAGACCTCAAGCATTATTTTCTTGAAAGGCGTGAGGGAGAAACGATAGAAATCAGTCTTCTTAGTGACCGGTATATTGAGCCTTGGTTATCACACGCAATGATAACGCTATCACCCCACTTGTTCATAACTATGTCAATATCGAACAGGTAGCGAACTGCAGTCTTAAACTCCACACATTCTTCTATTGTGTGCCCTTTCTGGCTATGATAACACACACAGGTCTTGAAAATGTCCCCCGATCCAACTTGGGAAGTGATTCTCCCACTAGGTTTCATAATACCCTTAGCCTGAAGGCGCTCATAGATGAGATCACACATAATGACTTCCAGTCATAAACGATAAACTTGAAGATACGTCTGGAGGGTGATCTTCTTGTCCCCCTACGCTAGACGTCCTTGGAAATGAGGTTTATAGACAATCTCTGACTCGTCGATGTCCTTTTCAGTAGCTCCAGGGTAATTGTCTTTGGGACCACTAGTGGCTTTTTGACTAAAATAAAAGGCATTATCTTTGTATCTCCTCAAGCTTCATAGTTATGTCCTTGTTGAAAGCCTTATTTTCCCTCCGCATAGTATTCATCTTCTCTCTCATGGTAGCCAATTGTGCCATCATAGTCGCCAACTCTTCATTTAGTGTTAGACTTTTTGCTTGCGCATTTGCGGTGGCTAGGTCCACTTCTATTTATTTTTCTCCCATCTATCGAATCTTTTGTTTTAGAATCTCCAATTTCATCCTCAAATCCTCCCCATTTGGATCTGTCTCGATGTTTTTTCCTTTCTCCATCTTGGCTGCAAAATCTTCGTTTAGCATCGCAGTTGCGGCTTTGAAGAGTGTTTTGGCGATTTAAACTTATAACCCCCTTTCTCTAGTTTCTTGGATCTCTTGCGTAACCCATTGCAATTTCCTCTACAACTCCTCTCTAGTTGGTCCCATCTTGGTGTTCTTGCATTTTTCCATAGCTGTGATTTTACCTTTCCTGAGAAGACAAAATAATGTTTTAGGATTTGACCGTTTGAAACTTAAGACTTTGGAATTTTGGTCGGACAATTTTGGGGTAGTGACATACACTTTGTACATATTTTTTGGAGATTTTGAAAGGGAGTGGGTCAAAATATCCACATTCAAAGCAACAATGTCACATAAGCAATTAAAGCATACAAGCGACTAACGCGCATTCTAAACAAATAAGGGGGGACCATTTTATGCCAAGGGTATGCCTAGCGCATTTGACAGATGTTTGTGTATATTTGAACCATTTATTTACCCCCCCCCCCCAAGAAAATTTCGCATATAAGAAATAATGTTCAAAAGGGGGAAATCAAACATGGGAAATAAGGGACAAATGAAAAGAAATGGCCCACGCAGAGGTCATTTGTAACCGTAAGCATACCAAAATACAAGAAAGGAAAGCACTCTAGGGATGTAAAATATAGAGATACATATAGAAAAACCCACACAGGGGCGAAATCCACTACGCTGACCCTGATGGCCCTGCTTCTGTGCTGCTTTCTTGTGTCTTGTGTTTCTGAAAACTGTACCATAGCATCAAAAGGTAACCCTCGCTCCGGTTTCCTTTTTCTTCCCAATCCTGGTATTGCATCTCATCTAAATTGCCTTCAACCTATAAGTCAGGCTCATCAAAATTGCGCCTGAATCTTTCCAATTCATGAGTTGTATTCTCGAGAGCACATTCATTTTGGAGAAATTTTGCGTGCATTTCTTGAGCTTCCCATTTTAGCTCTCTTAGCTCGATCACAGCTTTGGCCTCTTTGTCCTCCACGCTGCGGTAACTATTTGGGACTAGAGAGGAGATACTTTGTATATTTTTTTTTCAACCAAATCTTGTAAGCCTCATCATATGTGGTATCAAATTGATTTGGAGCAATAGTGTCTTTGTTCATTCATATAGCCCTTTTCCACTCCCTCAGCATTTTTGTAGCATCATACACTCTATCGTCCCCAATGTCATACAGGTAGATACGATAGTATGCCTCTCAAGGCGTGACTTGCTTTCTCCTAAACTGTCAACTGTCTTAGGACTCGGAAGGGTGCGTAAAAAAGGATTCCCTGAATACCTGGTAGTGGAAGCACAGGTTGTTTGTGGTACCCTACAACGACATCCTTTGAGATGAAGCAATCGAGCATCCATTGGTTATTTTCTTCTCTTAACTCGGAAAAGATGTGAGCCCATCTTCCTCTAGTCTTTCGATTCCCCAGATTATTACAAAACAACATATCATTCAAATCCATGAGAGTTTTTTTTATCATTGAGGGTATGAAGTTGTTGAGTTCCATGTCCCCTAACCAAATGGCTTAGTATCCACCATTGGAGGAGCAGGTTACAACCTTGAAAGTAGAGATCTCTCTCTTTGCATTTTCCCAAAGCTCGATACATGTTTGACAGAATGACCGAGCAATGGGATAATACTTCACCTGCCCTTGACTCAGGTGTCCGTGGAATAGAGTGTGTGCAAGCATTATCGCTTGAGTAATGATACTTAGGCTCGAGCTGTGTGAAAAAAGCACAGTACCCAATAGCGCGACAGTGAATACTAAAGGTCTGATTTTATTTCATTCCCTGTAGGTGACTTTAAACTCTTGGTTATAACTTGCCTAAAAGCTTGCATTCCCAAATTTGACGTAGAGGTCCATAAATGCGATAATAGAATATTTGGACCACTAAGCCTATTCCTTTCCTAATCTAAGCAATTTGGTAATATCTTCGACGGAAGGATTGTTAGCAATTAATATTTCTTCTTGTTTCCTTACTCTTCTTTCTAACCCTATACCAACTGTGTCAATGTTGTCCCGCATTTCCTCAACTATCGAGGTAATTTCCACGGTTCCAAATTGGAACGCCATTTTTTGTTGTCCCAATAGCATGTAAGGAGTTCAATCAGTTGGGGTCAACCAACCATGTTGAGTAGTTCGGTTAGAGCCCCTACATATTTGTTGTGGGTTCTTCTGTGATCCCCGTCAAGGTCATTGTACCACATCTTGAGCAATACCGAGGCTTCTGCAACCATATCAAATTTAGAAAAATGATCCATACCTACAAAACAAAACTCAGTTAAGCTTCCACATATAGATCTTTCAAATGTCAAACAATATGATATGTCGTAGGTCAGAGACCTTGGACATGATTTTGGCGGTTTCACTAAGGATTAACCTATATATGTTTGATCTTGTATTGAAAAACTAATTCAAGTGCTCAAGCACCCCGGGGAACAATAGGTGATGGATCAGATGCCTTAACCAAGTCTAGTTTCCCGATTACTTGAATCAGATAACTAGAATTCGAGAAAGGAATTAAGAAGTCACAGTCAAGCAGGTCAAGAATGCCCGGGACCGCTAGTTTCAGTTCAAATGATAGTGACTGTTAATTTTTAGAAATCTATACTACAATCTAACAAAAAATAAAGGTATAGAAAGAAGAAAAACTTCATTGGGTTTACATTCTATTTTCTCTATTCAACAATGAGTCGTTCATGTCGTTTTATAGTGAGCTAACCGACTTAACAAAAGTGTGTTGTTAAAAAATGACAAGTCTCACATCAGTGGTTAATGAGATGGATGGACTCCTTATAAGTCTTGGGCAATCCTCCTCCCTTTGAGATAGCTTTTGGGGTGTAAGTTGGCCCAAAACCTACTTTAACAGTGACACTGATGATCGACCACGTAGAAGGTGGATCGGAACCTATTTTTTACCAATAACTTTCTTTGTAATATCAGGCTTTTCCACTGAGCTTGTAGAATATCAATGAATTTGATAAAAGATTATGTCATTAACAAAACACTTCATACAACATATTTGCTCACAAAAACTACTTTGAAAAAGAGAACATTTTCATATCAAATCAAAATAATCTTTCACAATCTCTACTCCCAGAATAAACTTTCAGCTGAAATAAAAAATACAAACAAAAACATAAACAATTCAACATGATGCCATGAAGACTTAGACCTAAAACATTAAGAATGGATCAACACGTTCATTTTCTCAAATTGCCATCAGTTTCACAAATCTCCTTGCCAACTTGATAATGGTCTCCAAACCTAACCCCATAAGCCCATAGACAAGTTGAAGATTTCACGATGAATATGGTTGACTATATTAGGGTCATATCCTGCAATTTTCAAAATAGCTAAAAAAAATGCTTCTCTAACATAATGATCTTGGCCTTCAATGTCAGGCTACAAAATTTCAAGTTGGGAATTGAAGCCTCGATGTAATTGATAAAATTCTCTGAATAATTAGGATATGGAATCACCCATGATTGAAGAAGTAATGACAGATCAACTTCAAGATAGTTACATCTTGATAATAATCATAATTATCTTCTTTTTTCAAAATTTCAGACGTACCTGCTGGTATAAGATTGGAAAATTTAGGCTTATTGATGGACTTTAATTCATAAAATTCACGCATGGGAGACTTCCCTTTTTCTCCAATTTTTGGATATACACACTTCATTTCATACGGGTCGGATTTTGAGAGTTTTTCTTTTTTTATTTTTTGGTCAACTTTATCTTTTGCAGATTGAGAGATGATTGATTCTACATTTTGTAGATCGGTGATGAAGTGATCATGTGGAGGAGTGGAAATAGGTGACCAAACTTCTTATTCTTGATTGTGGTGAAGGTAGCATTTTTAACATGTGATTCTTTATGAAAATGTTACTAAGAATGAGGAGATGGTTCTTTCTCTCTTGCTATATTTATAGCATATTCACTTGACCAAAATCACTAAATATTAATGAATGAAAATTTAAAATGAGATTTAATACAATTAATATTTAGTGATTTTGGTCAAGTGTATACGCTATAAATATAGCAAGAGAGAAAGAACCATTTCATTCTTAGAAACATTTTCATAAAGAATCGCATGTTAGAATACCTTCACCAAAATCAAGAATCATAAGTTTGGTCACCCATTTCCTCTCCTTCACATGATCACTTCAACAACGATCTTCAAAAAGTAGAATCAATCATCTCTGAATCTGCAAAAGATAAAGTTCACAAAAAAATAAAAAAAGAAAAACTTTCAGAATCTAACCTGTATAAAATGAAGTGTGTATGGCCAAATATTGGAGAAAAAGGAAAACCTCTCATACCTGAATTTTATGAATTGAAGTCCATCAGTAAGCCTAAATTTTCCAATCTTATACCGGGAGGTAAGTTTGAAATTAAGTTGAAAAAAGAAGATAATTATGATTATTATCAGGATGTAGCTATCTTGAAGTCGATCTATCATTACTTCTTCAACCATACGGTGATTCCATATCCTAATTATTCGGATAATTTATCAATTACATCGAGACTTCCATTCCCAACTTGAAATTTTTTGGCCTGGCATTGAAGGATAAGATCATTATGTTAGAGAAGCGTTTTTTAGCTATTTTGAAAATTGCAGGATATGACCTTAATATAATCAACCCTATTCATCGTGAAATATTCAACTTGTCTATGGGTTTATGGGGTTAGGTTTTGGAGAGCATTATCAAGTTGGAAAAAAATTTGACGAATCTGATGGCAATTTGAGAAACCGGAGGTGTTGATCCATTTTTAGGTCTAAGTCTTCATGGATTTTGAATTGTTTATGTTTTTGTTTGTATTTTTCATTTCAGCTGAAAGTTTATTCTGGGATTAGAGATTGTGAAAGATTATTTTGATTTGATATGAAAATGTTCTCTTTTTCAAAGTAGATTTTGTGAGCAAATTTGTTGTATGGAGTCTTTTGTTAATGACATCATCTTTTAGCAAATTCATTGACATTCTACAAATTCACTTGAAAAGCCTGATATTAAAAAATAGGTTCCGATCCACCTTCTACGTGGTCGATCATCACTGTCACCGTTAAATAAGGACTTAGGTCTAACTCACACCTCAAAAGCTAGCTCAAAGGAATGAGGATTGCCCTAGCCTTATAAGGAGTCCACCCATCTCATTAACCACTGATGTGAGACTTTTGTCATTCTTTAACACCCCACTTTTGTTAAGTCGGTTAGGTCACTAAAAAAGGTACGAAAGGCTCATTGTGGAACAGACAAATAGAATGTAAACTCATATTTCTTTCAATAAAGTTCTTCTTCTTTTTGAACCTTTCTTATTTGTTAGATTGTAGTATAGATTTCTAAAAATTAACAGTCACTAGCATTTGAACTTAAACTAGCGGTCCAAGTAATTCTTGACTTACTTGACTGGGACTTCCTAAATTCTTTCCCAAATTCTAGCTATCTAATTCAAGTAACTGGGAAACTGGACTTGGTGACGGTATCCGATCCATCACCCATTATTCCCCGGGGTGCTTGAGCACTTACATTAATTTTTCAATACAAGATCGAACGTATATAGGTTATTCATTTTAAACATAGTATGTCGTTAAGTCGTCTTAGGCTAATGCTTAGACTTGGATTTGGTTTGGCTCTACTCTAGGTTGTCTAGAATTGGTTTAGAAATGACGGTTACTTGAGTCGGACAAACAACGAAGTGAAGATTAATAAACGACATTAGATGACGGCAAGCCAACTATTAGTTTATTACTTTCAAAGATTAGACTTGTGTGTTTTCTGAAGGACAGTCGTGTTAAGCCACGTAATAACCTTTGTCCTAATGCAATCTATATCGCTCTTTGGCGGAATTGATGCCATGAGATGCAATAGATTATAATTCAACAAATAAAACAAGTAAACAATTTTAAATATAATTTAACCAACCTCCTTTATGGCTCTCTCGAGAATGCGGGGAATAAAACAAAGTCCACAAAGACTCGGACAGATTTTTACATGCCAAACATAAGTGAAATCTCGTAAGCATGGGATAAGGAAAATTATAATACACTCTTATAAAGTAAAGTGAACAACATTACGGTGGCCAACAACTCAGCACGACAAATCATAACAAAATATTAAGACTAAGCTGATAACATAAATGACTCTTACGATTCCTCCTTAAAACTCTTTTAAGAGAACAGAATAAAACTGCATGTATAATTTAATCAAGGAAATCAAGGCAAAAAAGGGCAAAACAGCAACTAAGGGTGTGAATGATATGTGAAGTCGAACAAATGCCTCTTACTAGGCTTCGTCAATTCCTAATTCTCATGTAAATCATCAATTTAACATGAACTCTCAAGAATGTGTACACACTGTGATCGAATAAACCACTGAGAAATATCATAGGAATTAAAGAAATCGCCATGCCATATCATGAGAGACTAAGGCCCAAAGAAATCACATTTCAAATAACTTTAACGACTAAATTTTAGTAAAATCTCAAATCTAACAAAAAATAAAGAAAGAAACTCAAATTTTATGGACTCAATTTCAAACACAAGCATATTGGACTAGAGTTTTAAAATAGAAGAAAGATAAAGCAAATATAAAAAAAAACTCCATTCAAACCAATCACATTAGGCAGCAAGACCCCAAAGATATCCTAAAAAATAGATAAAACTAAGTCATTGGAATAAGTAAACGAATATGCCATATACAGTAACCTTATTAGTTGATTTGAAGATTTGAACTTACATGAGCAACAACATGGAGCAGTAAATAAATCAAATGGACAGTCAATATCATGGAGAAAGATTCTCAACTCAAAGAATTTTTAAGCCTAGATTCACACAAAGAATGCATTTTACATCTCCAACCAAAACACATCAACAACAAGGCAGCCAGACCCTTGACATGAATAGCAGGCCGAACAAGGAGATAGATTCATTCCAAAAAAAGGATAATGAATAAACAGAAAGAAGTTTTCATTTTACTAACATAAATGGACCAAAACGAATTGGTATCAAAGCGAATTTTACCTTTTTTGGGCAGCGAACGAGAGACAACATGAGCCGAACAGCCTTTTCCACCACGCGAACACACACGCAAATCCAAACACGAGCGAGGCAAAATGTTCGAACGAAATACCCAACTTAAAACACTAAAGAAAATAGAAGAAGAAAAGTTTTTCCTTTGTTTCTTTGATTATATTTCTGTATCTCTATATAGCTCGTAACTATTTTGCTTTTCCACTACCTTTTACTCTAAAAACTTTACAAAGAAAATCTAACTCAAAATTTTCCCTCTTAATGTTTTCTCTCTAGAAAATTTCCAAGAAACCAAAAGCCAACTCCCATCTCTATAAAGGAAAGGAGTATTTATAAAAGGGATTAGGTTTTTCGATTTGGAGGGGGGGGGGAGGGGGAGGGGAGGATAAGAAATTTTCCAATCCCAAACTTGAATTTTTCTTCCCTCCCAGATGGGAAAGTTGGCGTATGTCCAAGATTTCAAACCAAAATCGTACGAAATCCGGATGATAGGGGGAAGAGTATGGCCTGGATCAATTCGATCATCCTTGCACTCGACACGGCGTCCATCCACGCGATTCAAGGATACTGGACTTTGTTGTGGCAGACTGAACGAGCCGTTTACCCCTGTTCTATGACTTCACTGGCAGAGCAACATGAGAAGACGGCGATAAATAGACACCATGAGTCACTTTCTGTGAACTCGTCCTCACGTTATACCCGTTGCCTTTTTCGCGTAGCTGAGTCACTTGTTGACGCCGCTTGAAATTGTTGAAGGTTGCTTCTGGGAATTGTACGCTGATTCTCTTTTGTGAATAAGGGAATTGGGTAGGGTTTGAGAGTATGGGCTAGGTCAAAGGGAAATTGAGAGGTGGGGGGAATTGGATTTTTTAAGAAGAAACAAAAAAAGAGGAAATGGGTTGGGCTATGATTGAAAAGGGTTGCTGGAATTAAAGGAAAATTGGCTCGGAACAAATGAGTTAGAAGGGAAGATTGGATTTTGGCTTAAGGACTTTGCCATTAAATTGCAATTTTGGCCAAATGTAACATTTAAATAAAATGAATTGACATTAATTAATTATTGCACTTCTTGATTTTAACAAAAATAAATTAATTAATTTAATTGTAGACTAAGGACTCAAAAATAAAAATATGACCGTAACTTAAACTAAACTAATTTAATAAAATACTTACTAAAATTAAAATCTTTTGAGACGCTTTTTGAAATGTTTATAAAATATACTAATTATGTACAAAATTATATAAAATATATATGTTACTTAAAAAGTGACAAAACTTATTTAAAATAACTTGCAAACTTCATATTTTCCTTAAAATTTTATAAAATTAATTATATTAGATCGTTTGAAATTGAAGAAGCTCGAAGATTAATTATTATCGAAGAAGGTCAAAATTGGGTGTCAACAAAAAGCACTTAATTTCCTTCTTAAATCACCCAATCCCCCCATAAATCACTCAACCTAATCAATGTTCAAATTTTGAAAATTTTTGAATCAATACTTCTAACTATGCACAATCAATTTTCATAGGAGCAGTGTAGTCTAAGTGCTTTATTCGATGTAATGTTTCATAATCAAAATAGTCACTGGAGTCAATTATGTAGTTGTTGGACATCGGTATTGTTGGCGGAAGATGATAAATCTAGGTCAACGAACCAAAATCATGGTGAAGCAGCTAAAGTATTTTGTATAATTTATTGTGTATATTTTTTGCGATTTGCATTTCTATCACTACATTTCATATTATGTTGTATGCGATTCTATGAATTTAACGTATCAATATTTTTTTGCAAATTTATACTTTTTAGAACTTATTTGTATATTTTCAACAATTATATACATTTTTTTTTGTATTGGTATATTTATTGGCAAGTACATATTACAACTATTACTTGTATAATTTCAACATTATTAAGGTATTTGTATATTTTTTGTGATTTGCATTTCTATCAATAAATTTCACATTCTATTCTATTGATACGATTCTATGGATTTAGTGTAACAATGTTTATAGCGGCTTTCTAACTTTTAAACCTTATTTATATTTTTCATCGATTATATACAATTATTTTTTTATATTTGTATATTATCAGCTATAATAACTATCGAAACTATAGCTACACTACGTAATTAGGCAAACTATACCTAATGAGGTTAATCATATTTCAACCATAAGTTATTTATGAACACCCCCCCCCCC
>NC_028646.1:65445833-65475349 GCF_001406875.1 Solanum pennellii
CCCCCCCCCCCCCAACTCTTAATTATGGATATATGAACTCTACTTGAATAACTTGAAAAGGACATAGGCCTCAATTTAGTCTTCAAATATATCTTGGGCTTTTTACCATATTTTGAGGCCCATTACAAAACTTACAACATGAGCTTTTGGCCCATTGCCCAGAAATTTTTTAGACCAACCGTTTGGGTTAAGAACCCATTTTGCATTTTAAAGAGGCCAAATTGTTTCAGTTGTTCGCCTCATTAAGATTTGCAAATATTAGTAAAGGAACATGATTAGTAAAATAACTCAAAGTGTATTTTACTTAAAAGGTAGCTCGAGTTTGAAGTCTCTAAAAAATCTCATCATAAACATCTTGATCACATTTATTTGCATTTAATAGAGGTTCAAATCTAAATTATTCAGATACTAGATCATTAAGTGCATTTATTTTCATAGATATTAGACCATTAAGATCTAAGACATTTAATAGTTTGAATAGGTCTTGATCATTTTAGATGTAGAATAAAGTCTTAATATCAATAAGAGGTATTCATGTGTGTATTATATTTACCATCACTCAATTAACAATCAGCCGCCAACACCATTGAACAACTCTGTCATTACAACCACGAGTGTTGCTAACCACTATGTCAACTACTACCTTACTTAGTTCTTTCATTATTATAATCATATTCATTATCGCCATCACTCCGTCTCTGTAATCTCGCCACCTCCACCGTCACTATCAACCACTTCCACCAACTACAATGAATTCCTACTACTAACAAACTTCGTCATTAAAACCAGCTCTATTTCCAACTACCACCACACACTCTTCAATCACACCACTGTTGTCACATCCGCCATTACAATCAACCACCACTATCATTGTGGTCAATCTCTACTGCCAACCACCTCCATCATCATAACGAATATCACCGCCAACTACCACAAAACACATCATCAACCACCTCATATTTTAGCTACCACCACTACTAACACCAAATAACTTCACCATTACGATCACTTACACTACTACCAAGCCACCATAATGACAATCACCACAACACCACCCACCTTTATCATCATAATTATCACCACATCATTATCAGCAATTAACAAATACTACCATCACCACGTATTATAAATAATTAGCAAGCATAAGTTTCTTTTTGAAATAAATAAATCAATCAAATAATGGTTTATTTTATTGATTTTTTGGAAAAATGTAAACAACAAATTTTCAAGCCGAGAAAAATAAATAATCAGTACAGGAAAATAGAAGTTACAAAATGTAGTATTTGATTTCAAAATATATTGTGTGTTACAATCTCTATGATAATACTCTGATTCTTCAAAATAATATGAAATATGTAGGACTTGAATTTGATTTAGTGTCAAGGACTTTAATAGCTTGATCTTGAATCTTGAACTTTGAACTTGAATGTGAATTATTCGTCACGAGCACTTGTATAGTTATGACGAATAATTAGCATGAACAACTAACTTGACCTTGAATCTTGAACTTTGAACTTGATTGCTTGTAGAGAATTTGTAGCTTTTGATGCACGAGCTCTCTTCTTGCTTCTTGTTCTTGAAAAAATATCTCTTTGTGTATAATGAGAACCCCTATTTATAGTAGTAGGGAGTAGTCTACTGGTGTGATTTGATTGGTCGATTTGAACCGACTGATCACATTGCTCCGTAAAAAAGCTTTGATCTGATTGGTCAGAACATGTCACGCATACACATGTCGTTATTCTTGTGGCTCATTTGATTTAACTTGAATTGCCACATAACCTTGACACGTAGCATGATTTTAGTGGCTTATTTAATTTGACTTGGATTGCTACATAATCTTGACACGTGGCATGATTTTAGTGGCTTATTTAATTTGACTTGGATTGCCACATAACCTTGACATGTGGCATGATTTTAGTGGCTTATTTAGTTTGACTTGGATTACCACATAGCCTGGCACGTGGTATGACTTTAGTGGCTTATTTAATTTGATTTGAATTGTCACATAACCTCAACTATTTTCTTGAATTTAATATAATCCAAAATAATTTAATGATTTAAATCCAATAAAATTTTAATGCTTACAACAAATAATTAATTTATTTTGAATTTTATATTTATCATGTACATATAGATAAAATTATATATATTCTGATGAAAAACAAATTGTCTTAATAATTCAATATTCAGATCGAGAAATAACATTTTAATCATTTTGATATGCATTCAGCTTCAGACATGTATCGAAATTTTAACAAAAACAAATGAGACGAAAGTATAGACTTACCCGAGACTGAAACCACACTTTCAGTTTCTTAATATATTAATTAATCATTAAATTTTTCTAAGGGATAAGACAGAAGTACCCGCCTAGACTATGACCGAAATCTCAAAGACACGCCTTAACTTAAACTAAGGTCATATTATCCTCCCGAACTTATTATTTATTTACTTTTGTAATTTTGTACACTTTTGTTTTATATGGCACACTCCGTGACTCCACGCAATTGATGTGTGTGATAGATATTCGAATGTCACGTAAGCCAAAAAGGTGCACAAAATAAATAAAAAATGAATTCAAAAAGGTAATAGAATATTAGCTTAGTTTAAGTGTGTCTCTAAAATTTCAAAAATCATAGTCTAGACATACTTATACATTTTCCCATTTTTGTAGTTTAATATGAAACTATTTCTCCAATGGGTAATGACCAAACACAAACACTAGAGGGTAAAAATTGAGCTAACATCATTTTCATTTGTGATGCTTTGTGCTTGCTCATCTATTTTATTATTAATAACATATCAAGTGCTAAATGAAATAAAATAAAAAAGAAAGAATGATGGAGAATTACACAGCGTGGATGAACCAGCAGCTCAATTTTTAGGCTTTTTCATTTTTGCTTCACAAGGAAGGTATCTCTCTCTCAACAAGGACATTTACCGTTGCATCGTAAAATGAAATTTCAACTTCAAAATCATAATTTATAATTTCAAATTGTTCAAAATTAAACGTAGAATTGAAAATCCAAATTGTGATTTCAAAGCAATTAAAATTTAAAACTTAACTCATAAGTTTATATTTGTAAAAAAAAAGAATCATATTAGAGGTGAAGAGCTTATCCATGGAAGAATTTTATCAAACAATAGTTAGTAACTATAATTGTTGATTTATTATACCAGTAAAACTAATTTCAACAAAACAATTTCGTATCTAATGAAATTTAAATTCAAAATATCTGATTAAAAATATAAAAATACCTTATTAACTATGGGGGGAGGGGGGGGAGGTGTTGGGCCCTCAAGACATTAGACATGGGATACGAGGTCTCTCCCATGTTATGTGAAGCCAATTATAAATAACTTTTGTTTTTCAATGCAATGAATCATTGTGATTCTCTCAAGATATTGTCGTCTGAGTTTAATAGATTAAAAGCACTAACAAAAATCCTAAAGAAGTAACTGAAATTTTACAACTCGAAACCACTTTTTGCATAGAAATAAAATGGTGGAATTAGAAATTTTTTTAAAAAAATTTAGAAGATGAAGAAGTAAAATTAATGACAAAGCTAAAAGTTTTTTAAATATCAAGATGTAAAAAAGTAACACATGTAAAAAAAAGAATAATAAGAAAGGAGAGTCAATGCGTTCTTACTTGGTATTTCCACTAATTACATATATCTTGAAAATAAATAAAATCTGATAGCATAAAAATTTTAACGTCAAATCCATTTAATTTTATACACCATAATAAAAATATTAAATTTAAATGAATCTTTGAATCGAAACATGTGAATCCTATCTTTGATTTTGAGTACAAAAAAGGAAAAGTAAGTGGAACTTAAGAAGTATGCCTTGAAGAGAAAAAGCTCACGGATTCAAGATATGGTACGTTACCTTTTATTATTATTATTATTGTCTTTCTTTATAATATAACTTTTGAGCTATGAATTCCACTGTCCCTGCTCTAATTTTCTTGTATTTCATCATTATTACTTATCATTTTAGTAGGGGACATACAATTTTATTTTTTGCTTATCTGGACTTCCCACAAGTTGGGGTTCAGTTGCTGCTTTTAAGAATAATTTTCCAAAGATTCAACAGTTGAATTATGTGTATTACAACTTGATCTCTACCTTTTTCTTTTTCTTTTTTTGGTTCGGATACTAATTAGGATGATAGAAAAATGATATATATTTAATATACAGGGACATAAAAAGAAATAAATTTGGAGGAATTTTAGTGAGCGTTTGGTCATGTTTTATTGTGAAATTTGAAAAACAACAAATTTATTTTTAAAGTTAAAAATGATATTTGAAATTGAAAGAGATATGTTTGGCCATGATTTAGAGTTGTTTTTGACTTTTTGTTAAGTAATTTGAAGTGGAAAAAGTAAAAACACATTTTTATTCTTTTTTTCAAATTCTTGAAAATTTTGAAATTTTATGGCAAAGCGTATTTTTTATAGTTCAACTCTAAAAAGAAAGTTAAAAAAATCATGGTCAAACAAAACACTTACTAATATCTCAGTTGCTTGACTATCTGAATATTCAGCTTTATTGGTGAGAATGATTTCTATTCGGTAATCTCCTACCTTGCTTCCCATTTTTTTTAAAAAAATCATAAATTATAGGTTATTATTACTATTTGACAAGTCAAATAAAAAATAAAAACAAAATTATTTTGAAAATCTTGAATGTCTAAGTCTAATATTAATTAGAAACCTTGAACTAATTTTAATTTGGTTACTCAGAACTCCCAGAAATTGGGATTCATGATTTGCAGATTTAAGCTAGGAAGATATCAAGAGCTGACTCAGAAACATAAAATCAAAAATAAATAAAGGTCTTAAATTTATTTTTTTATTTTCAAAATCTATGTTTCACAAAATAATTCGTCTAATTCTTTGAATTATAAAATCGTGATAAATTTTATACAATTGATTTTTCCTATTATTGTTTTTCAATTGTTAATATAATCTTTCATGAAGATATTATTCCAGATATGCAATCACATATTTAAATCTAACAAATTTCTTTTGATTACATCAAATATCGATATATTTTTATTTTAAATGAGCACTTAATGTGAAAAAACTTTTATATTAAAAGAAGTTCAGTTTATTGACAACATATAATATATTTTATATTATCAATTTAATTATAATTAGCTTTTTGAATGTGTGGTCAAAGAGCCTTTCAGTCACCCTCTAATTAAACATTTTATTTAATTTTGGAAAACTATATATTATAATAATAAGTAATTTAATATTCTTAACAAGAACAAGACCTTATTGATAGGCACCTTGTACCAGAATTAGGGATATACATAAGCAAAGAGTACAATTGTTTCAACCAAGACGGCTAGCTAAATTATTGATTAATCAGAATATTTCCACTTAATTAATTTTAATTATTTATTTGCAATTAAAACAACATGACTCCTAGTTAAGCATGCATAACCCCCTTTAGTCACTTGATTAATGAATATGTTTAAAAGTTTTTATTTTCAAAATCTTTTATAACGATAAATTCAGAGTTTAGAGGTAAATTTTTAATCGAAAGAGTTTAGTACTACTAGGTTTCTAGTGTATAACTATTAGAGCAATTTGATATGAGGTATACTAAATAATTAATTTTAACAATGAATTTATCTTATATTTGATTGACATAAAATTATAAGATAATTAGATATTATTTTTCTTCCATGTTTAAAATGAAATAACAATCTTAAATTATTAATCTGATCATGTAACTAATGTAAGATTGATTTGAAACATTAAGTATGCGATCCACCTTTATACAGGGTGGAACCAACCTTCTCTTAGGGGGGGGTACATTCAAATTCTCTTCACCAGAAAATATTATTCGTCTCTTTTATTTTTATTTGTTATATTGCGTTTTTTTAAATTAATTTGACTAAATTTTAAAGTATTAGATTACATTAATTCAATATTTTAAACAATTATATTCAAAATTATATGAAAAATACTATAAATTGCAATTTTTTACATATCAATATGATAAAAAATTACATCTTAAAATGTTTATCAATATT
Source organism: Solanum pennellii (assembly GCF_001406875.1). Taxonomy (NCBI): domain Eukaryota; kingdom Viridiplantae; phylum Streptophyta; class Magnoliopsida; order Solanales; family Solanaceae; genus Solanum; species Solanum pennellii. The sequence continues at coordinate 65,451,891 of NC_028646.1, forward strand.
CTTATATTTTAACTCTAAAAATAGAAATCATGACAATTAAAAAGAATTTCAAACCTACCTAAGCCACAAAAAAATAAAAGTGACCAAAATAAGTTACTATTTTAAGAAGTGACTAAAGGATGCTTAGTGGAAGAAAGAAATTCACTTTATTTAATATTCCACACGTTTTTTGTTAGTCCATAACGAGTATATTTTAATATATAACAGAACTATTTCTTTACACTTTATAAAATGCAAGTTTTTCTTACACTTTGTAAAGTGGAACTTTTTCTCACACTTTATAAAGTGGAGTCCGAAGCCTAAAGGGTATAAAATATTAACAAAAATTCCAAAACGGTATATAAAATTTAATATTAACTAAAACATCAAAATCGCTAGAACAACAACGATTTCCTCCCCCTGAAAAAGCAAAATCGCTGCTACTGCAGCAATTTTGCAAAATGTGATTTTTTTTTTACAGAAAATCGCAGCCTAGGCAGCTATTTTCTTAAAAAAAATATTTTTTAAAATGAAATCGCTGTGTAAGCAGCAATTTTCTTGAAAAAAATTTTCAAAAATGAAAATCGCTGGCAGTGATTTTATTTAATTTTTTTTTTTTTAAAAAAATGAAACGCTCCTACTGGAGCAATTTGTGACTTAAAAAAATATTAAAAAGATCGCTGCTACGCAGCGATTTTGTTGCAAAAAAATGATTTTTTAAAAATAAAAAAATAAAAATCGCTACCTAGGTAACGATTCTAACTTTTTTTAAAAAAAAAATCACATTTTGCAAAATCGCTGCAGTATTGCAGCGATTTTGCTTTTTTCGATGGAGGAAATCGCTGCTGTTTCAGCGATTTTGCCATTTTGGTTAGTATAAAAATTTATATACCTTTTTGAAATTTTTGTTAATATTTTATACCATTTAGGCTCCGGACTCTTATAAAGTGGAAGAAAAACTTACATTTTACAAAGAGAAATTTTTTTCAAGTTTTGCTCTCCTTATTATGCTTTTGTAGTATTTGTCGTACAGTTGAGTTATTTTCCATATATATGTAAAAAGATATAAATATCTTCACATGCAATTAACTTACTTAAATAAAAAATCAAGTGTTGCACATACTGATAATCATTTGACATACTGATAATCATTTGCATAAAAAATAAGCGAGACATGAAAATTGAGAATGTCCTAACATTTTTCGATGACTATTATGATTTTTTTAAATGGGGATGAACATCAACCGATAAAGGAGAACGTACGACAAACAGTACAAAAACATCATAAGGAGAGCAAAACTTGAAAAATATTCCTCTTTGTAAAATGTAAATCTTTCTTTCACTTTATAAAGTGTAAGAAAAAGTTTCACTTTACAAAATGTATGAAAATCTTACATTTTATAAAGTGTAAGAAATAGTTCGGTTATATATTAAAATATACTCGTTATGAACTAACGGAAATCGTTTGAAATATCGAATAAAGTGATTTTTTTTCTTCCACTAAGTCTATTTTAATTACTTCATAAAATAATGACTTATTTTGATTACTTTTATTTTTATGTGGCTTATTTAAATTCCAAACTCAATTAAAAATAAATATATGAAATACTATTTATAAATAATTAACATTATTTTTATGTGTATATAATAGACGTTAAACTCCATTTAGTTAGTCAGTATATTTTAAAACTAAAAAAACAAATGAATCAAAATCATAAATTGAAATTTCAAATTTTTGACCCATCCAAACAAACCGACCTTAATGCGCGTGGCACAGTCAAAAGTGAAGAAGAGTACATAGTGTTAGATCTGGGGATTAATTCCTGCATGCCTCATGTACAAGTGAGAAAGAGTATTTCTTTTTTTTTCTTAGATCAATTTTCACATTAAAAATTTAATTAAATTTAAATTATATATCTTAGAATTTATTTGGAAACAATTTTTTTAATAATTTTTTTTCATATTTAAAACATAAATTTGTAATATTTGAAAATAGAGCAATCTCACCGTTGCACCCAAAGTATAGTGGTCAAAAAGAATCTTATGACCCTTTCACACTCCATATACAATCTCACACTTTTGCTATCATATAAGTAACACAAAAGTAGACAGTATCTATTCAGTCCAGTTATCAAGATGGCATCAAGGGCGATTAGGTGTGACTTGCTTGATAAGGGAAAGAGAAGACGTCTCTCAAAGCAGAACTATTCGTTGAATGATTTTATAGATAAAACTGTAATAATTTATAATTTTTTTGTTATAAAACAAAGTCATCTCTCCTTTCGAGATAATTATCATTAGTAAAAATGAAAAACTTTAAAACTATTTGGATTTGAGTTCCAAATTTATTTTTTCTAGTTTCTGCACAAGTGACGCGATGGCGTAAGATAAATATATGATTTTTTAAGAATTAATATTAACTGAATTTATAGTTAAAGATACTCAAAGGTAAGTCCAACTCTGATATTTTCTAAATATCATGCATCTCCTATTGTGCATGTGATCATCATGCACCTAAAATAAGTAATAAATGATGGTTAATTACTTAATTATCGTTAATAAAGCACTAAATGCAAGGGTGTTTGCGACAAAATTAACACTATGATGACTAGATGCTTCTAATTATTGCTAAATAAATTGATTATTTTTAGTATATGTATAGTTTGATGAACACTAATAACACAATCTTGTTAAGTAAACGTCAAGGTAATTTAGAAAAAGAAGTTTGAAAAGGTAATCAAAGAGGACAACTTTAATTTCACTTACAATTTGGTTTAATTAGTGGAATGTGACAAGGGTTGAAGAAACCTTTTTCCAAGAGTTGTGCATCTGAGTACTACTATGATTCTCTTTAATTTCACCTCGGATTCATCAAAGATTCTTGTTTTCTTTGCTTTTATTACCTCCCCACATGATGTGTTTTTGTACTATATATAAATATATTGCTTTCACCTGATGTTTGATATTTTAATTGGAGTTAAACTGTATTTGGATTTGCATTACAAAGTTTTACATTGTGGAGAAAAAACGTTCTCTAACAAAAGGGACTTTGTATCCAAAAAATTTGAATCTAAAAACTTTGATTAATGGTGAAAGATATTTACCAATCCATCACAATTTTAATTGATAACATCAAAAGGTTGTGATGTGTCAATAAGTATTTCTTTAGGTTTCAATTCAATGTATGGAATTTGAATTATGAAAATAAAATCATATTTGATTGGAGTGTTAATAAAATAAATATTTTCTAGGTAAATAAACACAAATTAATTAGGTCGCAAGGTGGATAATAAGTTGGTTCTAATCATGAAAATGATATGTCAATAAGAATCATGGTTCAATATAAATTAGTATGGTAAATTTCGAAGAAGTTTAGACTGTAAGTAGAGAACTTCATATCCAAGGGAATATTGCCTCCTCCTAAATTTATCGACCCAATTAATTTAGATTTAAGTAATATGTCTCTGATAGATTATAAAACATTTTGATACGATAAACTTCATAAATTGTCTCTTGGATAATGTTATTATCGAGCTTAATATATATATATATATATATATATACACACTTATATTTTTGTCTCATAAAATTATATTCCCTTTCCTCTTTCACTAAATATGAAATTCAGTTAAAAGTATTATATGTATCCTTCTTCGAAAATTACATAGTCTAAAAACTTGTTACTTCTTTTTTATGATCTGATCTTATCACTTATGAGCACTCCCTCAATCATGCACACAAAGTCACACTCAAGGCTCAATTCGAGTCTTGCTAGATATATTAAGGGTGTGTTTTTATTGATTTTAAAAAATAATAATTTATAAGTTGTAAACTAAAAGTAATATATTGAGCTACTTAACTTTGATTTTTGACCTAAAAAATATTAAAAATATGTTATGCCTTTTCAAAATACTATTGAAAACAATAGTAAAAAATAAAAATTTAAAATTACTCAAAATAAGTCGATTTGAACACCTTCGAAAAGTTTATGACATCATGTAAAAAAGAAATTTTTAACTCACATGAAAAAGAAAGAACTAAGTAAAGGTAAAAAGAATTTGAAACATTTTTTGTTTTGATATTTTATTGGAGCGTAATGGAAATAACAATTTAAAATTAGATTAGAAATCCAAAAATTGATTATGATTTGTTATTTATGACATTTACTTTAATTATAGATCATGCACTACAGGGCACATTCAGGAGTGACGCTCCCAACAAGATTTTCTTTATATCCAGGACTCGAATCCGAAAATTTTAGTTATGGAAGAAATATTCCTACCAGTGCACCATAATTCGTGTTAATTTTTTACTTTTATAAATAGAGATATATTATTAGCAATTTTAAATATACAAAAAATATAGAAACACATAAATATATGTATAAAAGATAGGAGAGTATATACATAAAATATTTTTCTTTAGAACTTAATTAAATTTGAATTCATGTTAAAGAGTTTCACGTTAAAGATAAAAATCTCCTTAATAAAAATAATTTCATATAAAAATAACTCAACTTAAGTTTTTTAATTAAAAATAAAAAAAATATTTACCGGAATCGAATTTGAAACATTAACTGGCTGTGGTGATGTTGCTCCCCAGCTGGATCTATATAGTTGTGGAGTTTTCTGTTCTAACCCCACATGTCCCATCATATTCCCCCTTTTCCCTAAAGATTCCAAATTCACACTTATATATTTCCACTTGATTAATTTGCCTTACATAAAAATTAATTATTATTTTTTTCTCTTTTTACCAATTTCCTCAACAAATTTTCAAAGGGCGTCACCCACTTTTTCAACTATAAAATCCAAGCTAGAACACCAAAATAATCCTCTCTCTTTTACCTTCTATTTTCTCTCTCTATTATTATACACTTTCTAGCATTTCTCTATTTTTCTTCTTAAAATATAAAATATTTATCTATTTTTGATTAAATATATATTGATGCTAAACTTATTATTTATCATCTTTGAAATTGATGTCTGCAATTCTCAATGAACTCTTTCTTTGTGGTTTTATGATAAATTCCACATATAGGCGAAGGACCCATTTAGTGCAATCTTTTTCTGTTGTTTTTCTCTATTGGTTTTATTGCATCTCATAATCAAATTAATTATGTTATTTAATTAATTCCCCCCATAAAATTATTATTATTATTATTGCATACACATAAGTACTTATATTTACACCTAAAAAAATCAATATTTTGGGTCCTGCTAATTTTTAATTACTATTATTTTAAAAGAATTTTGTCATGGCTTCATCAAGTGGAACATCATCAGGGTCAGGATCGGGGTCGGGGTCATATATACTTCTGAACTCGGGGTCGGAAGAAGATTTACAAAGAAAGAGAAAAAAAATGATATCGAATCGCGAATCAGCTCGAAGATCGAGAATGAGGAAACAAAAGCATTTGGATGATCTCATGTCCCAATTGTCCAATCTCATGAAAGAAAATAACGAAATATTGACAAACATGAGTGTCACGACTCAAAATTACCTGAATATTGAGGCTGAAAACTCAATCCTAAGAGCACAAGTGTCTGAACTCAGACAAAGGTTCGAGTCCCTAACAAAAATCACAAGTGTCTCGAGCTACAACGGCAACATAAATGAAATATCAAATGATCAGATATTTCATGAGTCGTATTTGGCTGATGCGTTTACTCAGAATGAATCTTGGAATTTTATGTACCATCCCATCATGACCGCGGATATCATGCAATATTAATTGGTTTATAAATTAAGGACTTAATCATCATCAGAAGGATCTAAGATTAAGAAAATTTTAGTATTAGTAATTACTACTAATTAATTTGTACTACTTTGGAGGGGTGTGTTTAAGTAAAGATTAATTAGTTTGTAAGAATAAGTCCATAAACTGTTATTAGTCAATATTGGGGGTGTTTGTAACTTTATGCAACTTGTAAGTATGGTTTTTCCATTTTTAACAATTTCTGCAGTTTCTAGTATAATTGATAACCATTTTCAGCATAGTTACATTATTATTTAGTGACTTGGATTAATACTTAACGGGTCGTTTGGTTACTGGTTAGAGTTATGCAGGTATTAATTATTCAGAGTTAAGTTATGCAGGGTTAAGTTATGCAAGTATTAGTTATGCATGTATTAGTTATGCAGGGTTTAGTTATGTAAGTATTGGTTATGCAGGGTTTAGTTATGTTGAGTTAAATTATGCGGGTATTAGCTATGCGGATAATTAGTTATGTAAGTATAATTTTGTTATGTAGAGATTATAATATATGAACTATTAATTATTGGATATTAAATTTATTGTAAATTACTAATATATATTATTTACAAAATATTAATACATGCTAATAAAATGTAGAATATATTGAATAATATATAATGCTAATATTTGATTAACATATGTATCGTCAAAAAATACACAATTTAATTTTTAATATTAAAAAAATATTTATATTTGCATAAATAAATAAAAATGATAAGTATATAAAAAGAAATAAAAATAGTCTATATATAATAGGAAAACAGTAAAGTATTCAATTAAAAAAAGTAATAAAAAAGAAAATGGACTATATATAAAAAGAAATAAAAAATAAACATATATAGAAAACAGTAAAGTTGCCAATTAAAAAATAAAATAAATTTATAGGATAAATGTGTAATTTATCATTTTAATACATGTATAACTACTACCCACATAATTTATTCCACCTTCACTCTGCATAACTTTATATATAGATTTCCTTATAAGTTATGTTGATATTAATCATGTAGGACTACAAAAAATGCAACCAAACATCATATAAATTAATACATGAATAACTTTTATACAACAATTAAATTCTACCAACCAAACATGATATAAGTTATGTTAACTTTTATACGTAACACAAAACTTGTATCAAATATAATAAAACTAATATAATTTTTAATACATGTATAAATATTTTTTATACAATAACCAAAAGCTCCTAAATACATTAATGCTACCTTAAAGTTGGTAGCTTTTCAACTCACGTGTATTGTCTAAACTATAAAATATTTCATATTTATATTCGACTTTAATTTTTTATTTATTTACAGTGTTGTACGCACAAAAAATTGTAAGTGGCCAATATTTTTAACAAATAAACAAATGAAAGTTAGATTCCGATATAGTTAAATATTGAGTATATAGTATTTCTTTAGTCTTTTTTTTAAAAATTTGTTTTGTCCTATTTTAGCTTGATATAGAGTCTGAAAAAGGAAAGAAATTTTTTAAATTTTGTGATATTATAAATTAAAAAAAAGTCAAATTATCAGAATATTATTTAATCTTTTAATATTAAACATGATATATAAAAAGTTAAAATTAAAGAGCAGTTAAATAGAAAAAAAACATAATTTTAGCAATTGAATAAAAAAAATAAACAAATTGAAATGAAGAAAATATTATAAGTATTTTTAATATATATATTTTTTACACGACTTAAAAAATCGTCCAAGGAGGAGCTTTGGCACAGTGATATGGTTTATTCCTATTCAACTAATCAGTATTATCTCAAAAAGTTATATTTTTTATATTTTATTATTTTAATAAAATAATTTTTTAAGATAATAATTATTAGTTGAATAACAGTGAAAGTGTATTATTTTTATTGTTGTGAAATTAGTGCCATTAGGTTTGAAAACAAATTATGATGAGTATTAATTATGTTGAAATCAGTTATTCTAGTATTATTTCTTTAGTAATGTTTGGTTTGTTGTATTAAAAATGTATTACGAGAATAAGTTATTTGTTTACAAATGATGATAAAGTAATGTATAAAAAATGTTTGAGAGTATATTTTTGTCATTTTAACTATTATATTCGGAAATAAGTTACCACAAAATTACTAATTCAGAAATTAAATTATTCCAAATTTTACAAAGAATTATTTGATATTAAGAATTTATTCGAGAATTATCTTCTTTTATCCATCACATCAAACAAATCCTACGCAATTAATTTCATATCAACATTAATTTTATATATTAATAATTAGGCTAAACAACAAGTACTACAAAACACAAAATGTCCACGTTGAGCTTGAAATCCAACCTAAATTAAACTAGCAACACGCTTGATCATGTAACAAGTTTATTCTCATATTATTTTCTTTGTATATATGTAGTAATATTTAAAGATGGTTTGCCTCTCGTATTAATTATTTTTTATTATAATTTTGAATTATAATTCTTTTATTGATTTATTTCAAATGATATGTAAAATAAATCATTCCTAAGTTTAATAGAATAAAATGTGATATCTAAAATTAAATTTGGAATAGAATTTATATTTTATTTAATTGTCAATATAATAATCAGTAATTTCATTCTCTTTGGGTCCATGAAAGCCAAAAATAGTTGAAAACGTGACCTTTCTTCTTTATTTTGTTTTTCAATTATTTGAGGAATAATTTTGGAAATCTCACCTTTTTATTTACTTATTATCATTATCCTCTATAAGTTTTATAAATTTTCAAAATTTCTCATTTTCACGCATCACATTAATGTATCTCGCACATCAAATTAATGTATCTTGCGCATCAGATTAGTGTATCATGTATAAAATGTACTCGCGCATCAGATTAGTTGTATCTCGCGCATCAGATTAGTGTATCTCGCACATCAAATTAGTGTATCATGTATAACATGTACAGATTAATGTATCATGTATAAAATGTGTATCTTATTTGACAATTAATATATCTCGCGCATTAGATTAATGTATCAGCGCTTATATTATTGTATCCATTTTGAGAAATTTTTGTAATTATAAACTTTTAAGGGATAAATTGATATTTTACTTTAAAAGTACATGATTTCTGTAATTTGCCATCACTTGTTTCTTCTCCTCTTACCCATTTTTTTTCAATTTTTCTTTTTCACTTGGAAACAAAATACAGTAAAACCTCTATAAATTAATATAGATGGGGCCATGAAATTTTATTATTTTATGGAGATATTATTTAATCGATAAATTATTAATTATTAATTTAAAGAATAGTTTGAGATTTGATTAAGGTTAATTTTAATTATCTCAAATTCATTGTATCTTACTAATTTATGTACTATATTTATCAATTTCACATAAAAAAAATTATCATACATAAAATACAATGAATACATCAAAATCATTATCTCTTATTAATTTCAACGTTGTGATGCTATGATAATAAGAGCTTTCAAGATGTATTATCGAATATAATTTATTGTAGGATATTAGAAGGTTATGGAGTAGGACAAAATGATCCAACAAAGATCAATGTTTTGGATGCTATTAATTATGCAATACCTGTTTGAACAACAAATGTTTAGCAAGAGACAATAGTAAATTGTTTTTGATACTGTAAAAATGGTTCCGGAGATGCAATCTTAGAGAATCTGAATGAAGGTACTTGTGAAAACGTCATTCATAAACTTGATGTCATAATTAATGATCTCGGTTAACATAGTAAAATGGATGTCAATAACCTGTTGAATTATCAATGTGAAACTGATACTTTTTCAAAGTTCTAGAGTTTAGACGAAATTGTGGATACAATTTATAGACATTGAAATTTTGTGGGACTCTACAAGACGTGTTTAATTTGAGTTAGGACTCTACAAATTGTGGTCAACTCAAATTAGGATTCTTGGAGGCTATTCAATCCTAAATCCTAATTTATGCCTATATAAAGGGTACTAAATTCTTTTAAAAGGCATCTCAAAAATTTCATAAAGTTATCAAGATCTCGAATACTCCACAAGTTGATGGTTTGTTCATAAAGAGAGGTCAAATCTTAATTATCTTAGTTCGAGAAATACGCCACTAACGGCCCTCGAATCAATGGATAAATCCTAAGAGAGTAGAATCAAGAGATCAACAGAATTGCACCTGCTATCTTAATCAATAAAATTATGTTTCTTCATATTTTATTTGTATGGTTTGTTTATTTTCCATATGTTTAAATTTGTTACAAACAAATTGGCACGCCCAGTGGGACCAAATCTGCCCTTCATATCTTCTCTCTTAAATCAAATCCGAAAATATGAAGCTGCAAAGGTGGAAGAATGAGTACGTACTTCAAGCCTGGTCTTTGAGTTTCGTTTAATCTACTCTCCGACAAGCCTTGAAGCAGGGGGCATTTGTGACATTCAAATTTTGTGGGACTCTACAGGATGCGTTCAATTCGAGTTGAGACTCTACAAATTGTGTTCAACTCAAACTAGGATTGTTGGAGGCTACTTAACCCTAAACCCTAGTTCACGCCTATATAAAGGGTACTAAACTCCCTTAAAAGGCATCTCGAAAATTCCATAAAGAGATCAAGTTCTCGAATACTCCACAAATTGATGGATTATTCACATAGAGAGGTCAAATCTAAATCATCCTAGTTCGAGAAATACGCCACTAACGGCCCTCGAATCATGGATAAATCCTAGGAGAGAGCAATGTTGATGATGAAGTTGAAGATGATATTGTACCTTTGGAACCACATACACGTAAGCAAACACTTATCGCATCTAGAACTCTTTCCAATTTTATGATGCAGTTCGTAAAGACAACACCAGAGCTCTTGAATGCAATAAGAAAAGTTAGAGATAAGCTTCAACTGTATTTAATTTTAAGAAAAACTAGAACACAATATTATCACATTTCACTAAATTTTCTTAGATATATTTGTACTTTAAAGAATTATTAATTTATGATATATATATAGGGGTCTTCTGAAAATTATATTAACTTATTACTCTTATCGAAATTGGTAATTTTTTTCCATTGACCCAAGTCGGAATCAGAAGAAAATATTATTTTAGAGAGATTATTAATTTATCGAATATTAATTTATAAAGGTTTTAATGTAACTTGTTTTAAGATAATTGACAAGTGAAAGTGAATGTATATGACCCTTACGCAGACTCTAGTCCTCTTTTGTTGTTCAAGTCACATACTTCATTAACAATAGTTTATTTAATTTTTAAATGTGATCTATTTAACCGATTCAATAATTATAAAACATTTCACAACCATCTCGTAGAAAGAAATTTATCAATGAATACAATAAATATTATTCCTTCCAGTCGATATTAGAATATCACGCCAAACATAAGGATTGAATCAATATAATATCACAATAAGTCTATATAACATCATTTATTTACTTTCAAAAAATTTAAATAAATATTTAATCAATGACCATGTGAGTTGAACTGAATTTCAAATTATGTTAGGTGTAAAAGATCTTTATGGACGGTGACTATGTCCCCATTTAAGGTGGTTGTAATTTTGTTTGTATCAATAAATAAAGATATATGTGTTTGTTAGAATAAAGTTCTCTCATTTTTTGCTTTAAATAAGATCAAAGTGACATCTTACATTTATTTTTGTTTTACACTCAATGGTATAAGAGTTAATGAGATTGGTTATCACAAGACACACACCAAACTATTTGGTGTAGTAAGCATCCATTTAGTTGTATTATTAAAGCATTACACTACAAAAAAAAATTACTAATTTCCCTTTTAAAAAATTTCACGGAAAAATGTTCAGAAATATTTTCATGAATATTTAGTTGAATTTGAGAAAAAAGAAAAAAAAAGTCTAATAATTGTTTCTAGTATTTCAATGAAAATTTGTTTCCAATCATGCATTTTTTCTGTAAGTTGATTCGATGAAAATAGAATGAAAAAAATCATGTTCTATAACATGAATTTCTTGTTGATTCGCAATAAGAAAAATTTCATTTTTAATAGCCTTGATGTCATATGGTTTCAATTCTAGTTTTAACTATACGTACCCAAATATGAAATGTGGCATGTGTGAATTATGATTTATACACTTCTTTAAACAATTACTGTTTTGGTAGAAAATGAATGTTTGGACCCAAACTCAAAATATAAAGTAAAAATATAACTAAGGAAGCATAATAAATTCACATTTTTCTCCTCACTTGTTGTATAGTTAATTTAATGTAGTGTCATATTAATCATGATGTGTTGATGAGCATAATTTGTGTCACATTTTTCACCTCACTTGATTGAGGGGAAATGTTGTGACACAATTTGTGTCACATTTTAAGGACTCAATGTATATGTAGCCCTTCTATATGTCTAGATAAAGGCTTTGTATACAAAGTGTATTAGGAGTAAATGGGGAGGAGAATATAAGGTGGGGAATCGAACCTTTATTAACAAGGTGAAAGTTCAAATAGTCAACTAATTTACTAAGATTTTTGTCCCTTTCCATTACTTATTTTGTCTTTTTTTTTATTTAGATGGAAGCCACACGACAAAGTTAAAAATTAAAGATTGAGATTTAATTAACTATATCAAGATCCGAACAATGATTAGAATAACAAAGTAATTTCTTTATTTAATTTTTTTAAAAATTGCAAATTCCATCATTCTAGCTAAAAGGTTTCAAATATTGTATCCTACTTTAGTTATTTTAATTTATGTGGCACTAATAAAATTTTGAGAGTCAATCAAATATTTTATATAACTATTAATTTAAGTTGTTAATTATTATGATTTGTAGTACTTTTTTTTTTTTTCAAATAATATATGTTACTTTCTCCATCCTAACTTATCTGACACTAGCAAAATATCGAGAGTCCAAATTTTAAATATGTCTCTTAAATATTTTAATTTGCTAGTTATTATAATATATAATACCTTTTTTGTAATTTTTAAATGATGTATTTTACTTCCTCTATCTGAATTTACGTGGCACTAATAGAATTTAGAATACCATTAAAAATTTTTATGTCTTTTAAATATTTAAGTTGTTAATTATTGTGATTTATAGTTCTTTTTATGTCATTTCAAATAATATATGTTACTTGCTCTTATTCTTTCCCAATTTATGTTACACGATGAAATTTCTAGAGTCGGTCAAATCTTTTATATCCATTAAATATTATTGAGAATTGTTAGTTAGCAGTGTTAGTTAGCAGGAGGAGAGTTAGTTAACTTTCTTGTTAGTCACATGGTTAGTTAGTTAAGTCACATGGTTAGTTAAGTAGTTGGTTATATTGTTAGCTAATGTGATCACATTTTTTCTGCTTCTTTGAGATTCCAATTCCAAATCACATGTATATAATGTAGGAGAAGTCATATATGAAAGACAATACAATAGAAAGGGAAATAGGTTGCTTCTCTCTTCTTCTTCCTTCTTTCGACAATGGCAGTTAGTGAACTGCATCATTGAATTCATTAGAGCCATTAGAGCTCTTGATTCACTGCATCAGTGAGTTCTTGTTATGGTATCAGAGCAGGGGTAGATTCCTTCGTTATTGACATTGTAGGATCTGTGCTTGATCCTGGTTTTTGATCCAAACTCATCAGTTTGCCATGACAGAAGTCACAAGCCAAACAACTGCTACTAGAATTGATATGAATAGTGTGTTCTATGTTCATCCCTCAGACAATCCAGGAACACCACTTGTTCCAGCTCAATTTGATGGAGTTGGATACAGATCATGGAGAAGAGGTATCATGGAAGTTGTGCAAAGCCTGCTGAGAATTCACCACAAGCTCGTCAATGGCAGAGATGTGATGATATGGTAACATCATGGATATTGAATTCTCTTACCAAAGAAATTGCAGATAGTGTTGAATATGTTAACAACTCGTGTGAGCTTTGGAAGGAGCTAGAAGACAGATATGATCAGACAAATGGTGCAAAATTATATCAGATTCAAAAGGAGATTGATGATTTAACACAAGGAACACTAGACATCACTGTCTACTACACAAAATTGAAGAAGTTGTGGGAGGAATTAAACACTTTGAACACGAAAAGCATATGCACATGTACATGTACTTGTGGTGCCAAAGATAGTATGCATAAATCAGAACAGGATAGACGATTGATACAATTCCTTATGGGATTAAATGAAGTTTATACTGTGATTAGAGGTAACATACTCATGATGAGTCCTCTTCCTTCTACTGCACAGGCCTTCTCTCTGTTGATTCAAGAGGAAAAACAAAGAGAATACAGGCCTACCAGTCGTACACCTATGGAGTCAGTCTCACTAAATGCAAATGCTGGCAGAGGATCACAAGGTGGAAGAGGATATAGAACTAATTTTTCAAGTAATGGTGAACTGAGTAACCATAATAACAGAAGTGTTTTGATCTGTGATTTCTGTAAGAAACAAGGTCACATTAAAGAGAAGTGTTATAAACTACATGGATACCCTCCAAAGAATAATGTTCCTAATAATAGAGTAAACAATCCACAGCAGTTCAATCCACAACAGCTTAGGCAGAACAATAATCAAAACTTCAGAGGAAGAAGGATTGTGGCTAATGCACATGGGGAAGAATGCTCACAAGAAAACAGTAAATCAAATGCTGTTATTACACAAGAACAATATGGTCACATTATGAGCCTGTTACAGCAGTTTCAAATTGACAGTTCAGGAGAGGATTCCAAGAGTAATGCTGAGTCTAACAAGTTTGCAGGTACAATATTATGCACTTCTTCTATTGATTTTGGTACTGCTTCATGCAAATGTTCTAGATCAAGCATAGACTTATGGATCATTGACTCAGGAGCTTCAAACCATATGACATACAATAAATCTTCATTAACAAACATTCAAACATTACCCTATCCTATACTCATTTCTCTTCCAAATGGATACAAGGTAAAAGTGACTGAGTTTGGTGATGTACATATTACACCTAAAATGATCTTAAACAAAGTATTGCATGTCCTTCTTTCAAACATAATCTCATTTCAGTACAGTGCTTAGTGTCTTCAATGAAGTGTGTAATTTCTTTTTCTGATACAACCTGTCTATTACAGGCCCCTTCAGTGAAGAGGCCTCAGGCAATTGGTAGTAGCAAGGATGGCATTTACTATATGTGTGGAAGGTGCTTGAAAAATGCTACTCAATCTATTGATCTTGCTATACCTCATGTTTGTAGAAATATTCCTTTTCAAAATCCAGTTTGTAATGATTCATTTGTAGTTAATTCTAATAAACCTCCTGTAAGGACTGTTTGTTCATCTACTGAGAATACAAATGTGTTGAATAATTGTACTTCTCTTGAATCTCTTAAGGATGATGTGGATCTACTGTGGCATAATAGACTTGGCCATGTACCCTTTGTGAAGATGAAAACCATACCTACTATTCCTGTTAAGTTCTCTACTAGACAGCCCTTCACTTGCACCATATGTCCAATGGCAAGACAAACCAGACTACCATTCACCCATAGTACAACTCATTCCAAGAATATCTTTGACCTTCTTCATATTGATTTATGGGGTCCCTATCATGTTCCTACATATGACAATTGTAGATATTTTATTACTCTTGTAGATGACTATAGTAGAGCTACTTGGACATATTTGTTAAGCACCAAGAGTAATGCCATACAGGTTCTTCAAACCTTTATTAATATGATAGAAAATCAGTTTCAAACAACTGTAAAGTGCATAAGATCAGACAATGGGTTAGAGTTCAACAACAATGAAACACTTAGGTTCTTTCAAGCAAAAGGCATTACACATCAGAAAAGTTGTCCTTATACTCCACAGCAAAATAGCATAGTGGAAAGAAAACACAGATATTTGCTTGAAACAGCTAGAGCACTGCTTTTCCAGTCCAAATTACCTACTAAGTATTGGGGTGACTGCATTCTTACCTCTACATATCTTATTAACAGACTTCCATCTACATTCCTACAGAACAAGTGTCCTTATGAGATGTTATATAAGGAAAAACCAAAATATAGTCAATTAAGATCTTTTGGATGCTTATGTTATCCCACACTACCTAAGGTTCACAGAGACAAACTAGAACCAAGAACCACACCTCATATCTTTATAGGTTACCCATCTGGAACAAAGGGATACAAGGTAATGAGTCTTGCCACAAGTAAAATACAAATCTCAAGAGATGTAATTTTTCATGAAGATATTTTTCCATTCTCTTTCTCTTCAGATAATAGCAATTTTTTCTCTATTCCAAAGTCTTATCCTACTGATCTGTCTGAATCTTGTGATGCATTGTTAGATAATCATTTAGATGTAATTGATGATCATTCAACTCTGTCTCTCAACCCTCAATCTATACATCCATCACCACCTATACAAACTGATGCACCAATCCCACTTATACCACAAAGAAAATCCAATAGAGAAACTAAAATACCTTGTCATCTAAAGGACTATGTTTTATCATTTCCTAATCCAAAGAACAACTCTGGTTCTAATACTATTCCAAACACCAACCAAAACAACCTGATTTCTAATGCATTGTTCAGTAAATATAACCACACTAGTACTGATGTCATTGCTTCCAAAAGTCAAGGCTTGGTTGAAAACATTTGTTGTGATAGTGAGCCACATTCATATGAAGAAGCAGCATTAATTCCTGCATGGCAAAAGGCAATGGAACAAGAATTTGATGCTTTACATGCAAACAGAACTTGGGATTTAGTTACACTGCCTGTGGATAAACAAGCTATTGGTTGTAAATGGGTATACAAAGTGAAGCATAAAGCTGATGGTAGCATTGAGAGGTTCAAGGCTAGATTGGTGATTAAGGGATACACCCAAAAGGCTGGAATAGACTACACAGAAACATACTCACCTGTTGTTAAAATGACAACTGTGAGAACATTAATAGCATGTGCAGTGAAGAAAGGCTGGGAAATGTTCCAACTTGATGTCAATAATGCATTTCTGCATGGTGATTTAAATGAAGATGTGTACATGACAATACCTCAAGGTCTTGATGTGGATGAACCAGGTCTAGTATGCAAGCTTAATAAGTCTCTATATGGACTTAAACAGGCCAGTAGACAATGGTATGCCAAATTGACTGAAGCTCTGTCTCTTAGAGGATATACACATTCACACTATGATTATTCTTTGTTCTACAAGAAGTCTAAGTCATTAGTGGTGTTTGTGGCAGTTTATGTTGATGATATAGTCTTAACAGGCACAGATACATCTGAAATCACTCAACTCAAGATATACCTTGATGAGACATTCAAGATTAAAGATCTTGGTAAACTTCATTATTTTTTGGGTATGGAGATACTTGACACTGCAGGAGGGGTTCTCATTTCACAAAGGAAGTTTGCACTTGATTTACTGAAGGAATATGATTGTATCAGATATACACCTTTGTCATCTCCTCTTGATCCCCAATGTTAAACTTAAAGCCAAGGAGGGAACTTTATTATCTGACCCTACTTATTACAGAAAGCTTGTGGGAAAGCTGAACTTTCTCACTAATACTAGAATGGATATAGCCTTTAGTGTTCAACAATTGAGTCAGTTCATGCAGGATCCCAGAACACCTCACTTACAAGCAGCCTTTCACTTGCTCAGGTACATAAAACAAGATCCTACACTGGGAGTATACTTGTCAAGAGATCCTAACTGTGTTATGAAGGCATATTGTGACTCAGATTGGGCTACATGTCCAGACTCTAGAAGATCAGTAAGTGGATCCCTGGTATTACTTGGAGATAGCCCTATCAGTTGGAAGTCTAAGAAATAAGAAACCATATCACTCTCATCTGCAGAGGCTGAATATAGGTCACTTAGGAAGGTGGTAGGTGAATTAGTGTGGCTGCACAGGTTGATAAATGAATTAACAATATCTCACTCTGCTCCCATTATGGTATATTGCGACAGTCAGGCTGCGATACACATAGCACATAACCCTGTATTTCATGAGAGAACTAAACATATTGAGGTTGATTGTCATTTTGTACGTGATAAGTTGCAGGAGGGGCTTATTTCAATCCAACATGTAACCACAAATGAACAATTGGCAGACATCTTTACAAAGACTCTTACTGGCATTAAACATACTGCCATTTTGAACAAGTTGGCTGTAAGATCATTACCACCAACTTGAGGAGGGGTATTGAGAATTGTTAGTTAGCAGTGTTAGTTAGCAGGAGGAGAGTTAGTTAACTTTCTTGTTAGTCACATGGTTAGTTAGTTAAGTCACATGGTTAGTTAAGTAGTTGGTTATATTGTTAGCTAATGTGATCACATTTTTTCTGCTTCTTTGAGATTCCAATTCCAAATCACATGTATATAATGTAGGAGAAGTCATATATGAAAGACAATACAATAGAAAGGGAAATAGGTTGCTTCTCTCTTCTTCTTCCTTCTTTCGACAATGGCAGTTAGTGAACTGCATCATTGAATTCATTAGAGCCATTAGAGCTCTTGACTCACTGCATCAGTGAGTTCTTGTTAAATATTTAAAATTATTGATTATTATAATTTATAATACTTCTTACTTTGAATTTTCAGGCTAGTAAAATGCTATTTTTAAAACGATCTTTAAGATCATTCGCTCGATTCCCTCAATGACTGCTATCGATGAATCAAAATATATTATTTACCTATCATATACTAAAAGCGGTGGATAAGGATTATAGAAATTACATTAATCCATACAATTAAAGTTAAAAGGTTAAGGCTCTTCCTAATGCCTATTAATTTGACTTCAAGTGTAAAAATTAAAGTCGTTAGGTGAAAAGTAAAATCATTTCTTTTTAATTAACTTTTTTTTTTCATTTGAAGTAATGAAAGTATCTAGGAGTTAAGTAATGTAGTTAGGTGGAAAAGGGAAAACTACACTGTATGATGTTTTTCCCTTTAGATTTCCATAACTTTGTATTGTTCCTTTTTCCATAACTATAGTCTACAAGAAAATCATACAAGAAAAGAAAAAAGGATTCATGTGATGCATGCATTTAGCTCAATTTGGACTTTTTGTTTAGTATGATACGAGGAAAACGACTTTTGATGAAATATCAAAAGGGAAAATGACTTTCTCTCACTTATGGCGAAAGTCATTTTTCATATAATTAAACTATCGAACATTTTCTATGAAAAATAACTTCTATTGTATCAAGTATGCACATCCTTTATAATATGTCGTGTTCATCTCTAATATTCTACTTTTCTTGCTGATTTATTAATCAAATTATTGATGTGTGACATTATGTAATAATGAATATTACAAAGTATTGAAACATTATATATTAAAACAATATGAGTCAAAAGCAGACTAATTTGGTGTTAACAAGATAAAGATTAATTAATTAATATGACGCCCCTAAAAAAATTAACAAAAACGTGATATTTTATTGGATTAAGTTAAACTATTGTTTATCACAACAAAAACGAATAGTGTTTTACTATTTAGTTTCACATACACATGTTGTGTTCATTCTTCAAGTCTAATTTTGTCAGTGTGTATCATGAGAGAGTAAATTGACACTCATTTGTGCAATCATTTGGTATTCGCAAATATACTCATATAAATATCCTAGAGAGTTAAGATTCAATCAACTTTAAACGAGTATATCTCTTAAAATATGACTCACACATGTTTTCAGTAAGTAAGTCAACTCACTATTTTTTGAAAAAATGATCATAATTTTCTTTCCGAGATTGGATTAACGAGCCGTTAACGACGTTGGAAAGGAGCATCAAATACCTTTAATTAATATGATAGGTAGTGAGACACATAATCATTCATATTCTAAGTGATATAATCACTTGAAGTTGACATAAGTAAAATCTTGTTCCATAACTCAATCGGTAAAGAAGCTTTTAACTCAACTTTGTGAATAAAAGATTCTTTTGATCTTAATTCATCTCCTAAACTTTTTCCACCCTAAAAAATTGACCTTAACACCAATGCACAATTAGATATCACCTGATTCAGGCATATATACATATAAAGAATGATTGGGTCTTGACTCGTAAATTAGAGTGTTACAAATAGATCCTTGCGATCCAATTTTTCTCTAGACCCCATGCAGAGCGTTACTTAGTGTAACATACGATCTTTTTCTCTGGGTGATCAAATATTCTGATAAACATTTTTCTCGATCGAGGAAAATAATTTTCTTAAAGATGAGAAAATGACTTACCTAGCCAATAGCTAGAAGTACATTTCAAGTTAATTATCTCCTCCCCACCCAATCAATGTCCCAACCCCCGAAACCATACCCTTACAGTGCTTCATATAAATGTTGTTGGAATATTTCCTTGTCATCTGAATCATATTTAAGATGAAATTGAAAAGGAGTATTTAAAATTGAAGTTAAAAATATGTATAAAAATTAATTTGCTTTTGAAAATGATGGGAAATGGAGGAGAAAAGTAGCCTATACAAAGCTTATAATATTCTTCTAATGAAACCGAAAAGGCAATTAGTAATACAACTCCAATTTCATTGTGGAAGTTGGAATTAAATGAAAAGGAGCACCTTTGTTGCATCCTCAAGTAAAATTAAAGATTATTTTGGACTTTGTGACAATAATATTGGTATAATCAATCAGCCAACACAAAACAAATTATGGCATATTCTCAATTAATAAAAATGGACATTCCTTATAAATTAGAGCCAAAATAAAAGTTCATAATAAAGAAAACTTCCAATGAGAATTTTCACGTTACATATATATATATATTAGAAAGTAGAAAACGTCAAATCATAGTAAATATGTCGATACACTATTTTTATTTACTTCATTTTCCGACTTTTGTTGGAAGTGTGAGATTTTACACTAAATTAAGAGAGAAAAATTATTGATAAGAATTCGTTTATTGTGATTTGAAATCTTTGAGAAAAAATTAAATATAATGTTCGTAACTTAATTTATTTGCTACTTTTGTAGATTAATTAGTTGATTACCGAGATCGATCTCCAAATAGGCATAAAGTTTCGTACTTCGATAGTAAATAAATCTTAAAATTTCCCTGTATATTATCAAAATTGAAAGCGAAAAGGCTTAAGAAAAGCCAAGTTCTGATTTTGCTCTCTGCTTTTCACATCTTGTTGCTACTCAAATGACACGCTAAAAGTGTGAAGCCTAAAATTAAAGTAATTTCATTTTAGGTGAATTCTCTTCTTTTTTATGTCTGTTAACTTCAAATAAATCGAATATAAATTCAGCAAAGTTAAAATTTGGATTCATACAAAAAATCAATTACTAATATTGTCTAGTTTGATATAACAAATTTTACACTTGCTCGTGAAAAGGAGAATTAATTATTCAATACATAAATAATTTTAGTAAAATTTCTGACTAGATCACTGTGTCTCCTAACTTTTGTTATAGATTTCAGTACAGTTGGTGATATAGATCATTTAGCAATAAATTTGAAAAACTTGCATTAATTTGTACAAATAGTTGACTAGTCTAACATAGTCCAATCGTGTCTGTTGGTGGTCAGAAAAGAGATATTTAGCCTTCCAAATTCAATAGTATTATGATTAGAGCACTAAATATGGACTAACTCATTATATTCGGGCTAAATCATATAAATTTTAATATATTATTAGTCAAGTAAGATTAGCCTATTTTTTGTGTGGGCCAAAAAATGTCGGTTCAATTCATAAGTATGTGGAATACAGACTTGTCAGATCAGTCACTTTTATAGAAATTATATTTTTTATAGCTATTAAATTAAATTCAATTATAAATTATAATTTAAAAATATTATCATAAATATCGACAAAACAACATTACATGATGTTAACGATACTACATGTTAATCAAATTCACAAATAAAATTTTATTTATAATATTTATTAAGTTTTTTCAATAAAAATATAAATATCTAGAAATATTAACTTAATTGTTTTGACTTTGAATTCTCTTTAATTTTCAATTTTAATATTATATTATGTATTTTAAATTAATTTTTATTGGCTCACGAGCCGACCCTACCTATGCTTTTCAAGTCGCACAAATCAACAGACTTATTCAGGCCATGCTAAAAAAATCTTAAATGAGTTTCAAAAATCTTAGTCAAGCCCTACTAAATTCCCGATTAGGTCAAGCTGGTCCAACGGACTTGACCCATATTACGGCTCTAATTATTATTACCAATAATTAAATAATTAATTAATTAGACGGACTGCCCTGAATAAGTAGAATAGTTTAATTTTAATGTAATAATAGTGTACAAATTATTTGTATCGTTAGGTTACTTAAAAAGTAGGATTAAGTCATACAGATTTCCTTAAAGTTGTTTGCATATTTTACTTAAACACCTCAATTAAGGTTTGTACCTATTAAACACTTTTACTGTTCAAAGTATCTATTAGGCACTTTTCGCTGACATGGCAAAGAATGTGTAATACACATTGAGTGAGCGCGTGGAGGAATATTTTAGCTTCTTTTTATTTCTCTTTCTTCTTCTTTTTTTCAATAGCCATAACTCTTCCCACACCATCACCATTGCCGCCGCCTCCCCCCACCATCATCTACCTTTTTGTTCTCTTCTTTTCTTTTCTGCAGCTACCTCTTCCTCTCCTTTACCATTGTCGACATTTCCTCTTCCATTTTTTAAAAATGTGGCAGTTATTATCATCTATTCACAGGAAAAAAAAGATACCCACTCTATCACTCCTCCATTCCTCCCATTGTTTTTCCTAAAAATAAACATCTTAACCCAAATTATCGTATTTTTTTTAAAAAAATAGACCTGAAAAAATTAATAGTTGAATTAAGAAGCGGCAACGACAGTGACGGTGACGGTGAGTGAACGACGATAACTTGAATAAAGGAGTTGAACATATTTTCACCCGTTGACCTTTATGAAGCAACTTGCTCAATGATTAGTTGATTATAAATCTCTCTATAGTTCATTCATATATGGTTGAAGTTGTGAACGAGTACAATCCTTTAGCTCAGCATAGTTAAAGACGAAACACAATGAACGAATCGAAGGTTCTTCATGGTTCTAAAATAGTTTTTCTTTTTTTTTTCCCTCAAAATTCCAGATGTATGTCGTTGATTCGTTAATTTGCCACGTCAGCATGAGTGTATTACACACATATAATACTTGTAGTTGATTTTCAAAAAAGTGTTCAAATGATTCAAATATGAATTGATAAAAGTGTTCAATAGATATCAACCCTACTTGAGGTGTTCAAATGAAATATACAAACAACTTTAAGGGGCTCTATATGACTTTAAGCCTAAAAAGTAATTGCAAGTAATTTTATTTGATATATTATATCATGAGTTGGATAATTCTGAATAAGAAATAAACAATTTACTTTTAATGGATTAAATTATGTTAGTAATATAAAAGAATATTACACGATTGGTGTATTAATTATAACTTAATCCTTAGTAAAATAAGTATATTAAGTCGTATAAATGGTGTTATTGTTTTGCTTAGTTATAATATTCTTAATCAATAAATTCTGCCGATCTATCAAAATACATCATTATGGTAAAAGCTAATACTCAATACACACACCATCTTAATTTATAATTCATACTTTTATTTTTGTCAGTTTGTTCCGAATAGCATATCATACATTCTTACATAAAATACTTAAAATTTAAAATTATTACTTAATATTTAATAAGATAATTTATAATTGCAGAATTAAAGGAGTATAACTTTATTGTTTGGGGCATAATATTTAAAAGTCTTATATATATATATATATATA
>NC_028646.1:65476344-65487752 GCF_001406875.1 Solanum pennellii
AGTCAAGTTTCATCAAATAAAGGTAATCAAACATAAGTAATTTCCAACCATCAATTAAAACACATAATCATCAAGAATGAAGGATGTGATGAGATGCAATGCAATATGATGCCATGAATGATATGTCTCAGAATGTCCAGTACTTTATCAACCGTATATACATGATACTCCTCGAAAATACATCGAGAGTTCATGACCCATGGGGGAATCGCGAGGTCCATATACCGACACGGACGATCTCCACGTGTCTGTGCGGACGATCTCAACGCACTATCATAATATCAAATAATTTCCGCACGGACGATCTCCACGTGCCCAAATTATAATCTTAACATCTCACCATCCCCAGCACGGACGATCTCCACGTGTCCAACTTATACTCAATCACATGTCAATGCATGTACACAATATTATTTCAATATAAGGGGATAATGATGCATCTCAATCAATCAATATCAATATAATATATAACCACCTCAATTATCACAACTAAACGGGTGAAATAAAGAAAACACCATCACACAACGATTCAAGTCAATAATATATCAGCTAATGCCCATATGCTTTGGCATTCTCACATTACAATCCACATTCTATTGTAGTAACTTTCCCTTTTATAACACTGGTACTCGTACCAATGCCCGTCACACCATTGATACAAGACCCCCATCTTTCGCCCTTACCCTTTGTCTATTCCATTTTTTTAAATATTTAATTAGGAAAAATATCCTTCAACAAGTCTAAAAGTCAACATACCTTAAATGCCGAACCTCGTCCCAAAAATCTTCACGATTTTTCCTTTCCTTTCCGCAAAGTTTCGAAACGTTTCCAATCTAACAATTATGCAATATTTATAAGCAAATCATTCCGTAGACACCCATATGCTATATGTCATCCTAAGTCAAAACTCACCAAACTTAAAATTCTATATCCATATATTGAACTCCCACTATAAAGTAATAATTGTTAGAAATTTCCAAAAATAAAGCAAATCATTCGCACCAACCTTAACAACTGGAAGTATCCGGAATTCAATTTATTAGTTTATTAATTTTTTTTGCAGTTATCTTTGTCTGCTGAAGATTAACTCTTTTTCTAATGACAAATTATCATGTTTACATTGCCCCTTTAAATTTTTCTACCCAACCCACAAATTTACAAAATCAAATTTTTCTATGCAACCATAATTAACTTTTTTTTAAATAAAATATATATATATATATATATATAAGAAAATAAAATAAAAAAGTAACCCTTCCATTAATGTCCAGCATCAGAATGATGGATCATTAATGGCTATAAATACACCTTAGGTTGATGCAATTAATAACAATAATATAAAACTTTCGTTCCTTAAAAACAATTTGAACAAACAGCAAGTGTTGTTCCCACTTTGATACTAACTATTCACATAATAATATAATAATAACAACAATCCCAACTACTCTGACAGCATACCTTATGTAGAATAGAAAAGGATGAGAAGTTCTTTGCTTTTACGAGCGGTAGTTATGATTATTCCTCTTGTTCGTCACCTACGATAAATTTTCTGCCTCCACCTCTTTTCTTTTCTAAACCAGAGTTTTTTTTAAGCGTGACAACCTCACTAACATATTATCTCTATGTGACTTAAGGGTATAAAATATCAGATAATAAAAGAGTTGACCCATTTACCCCCAAATCAGATAATAGTAATTAAATAAATAGTTTAAAATTCCAATTAAAATTTTACGGAAGAGTCAAAATAGTTTTGATTCTCAAAATGACCAGCGGTTCGTTGTATCACCTACCACTTAAACAAACGTTCGTCCTCGAACGGATAAAGAAAAGAACTCACCTGAACGCTCAAAAAGCCGAGGATATTTACTCCTCATGTCTGACTCTGTCTCCCATGTAGCTTCCTCCACAGGACAATGCTTCCATTGAACCTTTACTGAAGCAATCTCTTTCGACCTCAACTTTCAAACCTGCCTATCCAAAATGATAACCAGCTCCTCCTCAAAAGTCATATTCTGATCAAGTAACACTGAATCCCATTGAATCACATGAGCACCACCCTGATGATACTTCTTTAGCATCGAAATATGAAATACAGAATGGATACCTGACAAATCAGGTGGCAAAGCCAACTGATACGCCACCTCACCAATACGCTTAACAATCTCGAAAGGACCAATATACCTTGGGCTCAACTTGCCCTTCTTTCCAAATCTCATCACACCCTTCATGGGTGAAACCTTAAGTAGAACCCTCTCTCAAACCATAAACTCCAAATCACGAACCTTCCTATCTGCATAACTCTTTTGCCTACTCTGAGCCATGAGAAGTCTATCTTGGATCAATTTAACCTTGTCCAAGGACTCCCTCAGCAAATCTGTACCCCACGGTCTAACCTCAAATGCATCAAACCAACTAATTGGAAATCGACATCTCCTACCATACAAAGCCTCAAATAGTGCCATCTCAATGCTCGAATGGTAACTATTATTGTAAGCAAACTCCGCTAATGGCAAGAATTAATCCCAGTGACCACCAAAGTCAATCACACATGCCCGCAAAATGTCCTCAAGAACCTGAATAGTCTGTTCAGATTGACCATCAGTCTGAGGGTGAAAGGTTGTACTGAGATCCACCCGAGTGCCCAAATCCTTCTGCATAGACCGCCAGAAATGAGATGTAAATTAGGTGCCACGATCTGAAATAATAGATATAAGAACCCCATGCAAACGAACTATTTCCCGAATATTGATCTTGGCTAACTTCTCTGAGTTATAGGTAGTCTGAACTGGTACAAAGTGTGCAGACTTGGTCAATCGATCCACAATGACCCATATAGCATCAAACTTACCCAAGGTACGTGGCAACCCTACTACAAAGTCCATAGCAATGCGCTCCCACATCCACTCAGGTATAGGCATCCTCTGAGTCACACCTCCAGGCTTTTGGTGTTCATACTTCACTTGCTGGCAATTTAAACACTGAGATACAAAATCTACTAGGTCCCTCTTCATACGACACCACCAGTAATGCTGCTTCAAGTCACGATACATCTTACTAGACCCTGGGTGAATAGAGTACCTCGAACTATGAGCCTCCTCCATGATCAATCTAGTCAAATCACCTGTACGAGGAACACATATATGACCTTTGATCCTCAAAACTCCCTCACTATTAAGAATTGTAGCCTTGGCTTCTCCGTTGAACACCTTGTCCCTAATCTTACATAAATCACCATCATCAAATTGTTTAGCCCGAATCTGCTCCAACAAGGATGACCTAGCCTTCATATAAGCCAACACCTTACCAGATTCTGAAATATCAAGTCTCACAAAGATATTGGCCAAGAATTGGACATCCCTAGCTAAAGGACGCTCGCCAACCTGTAACATGGCTAGACTACCCGTACTTACCGCCTTCCGACTCAAGGCATCTGCTACCACATTTGCCTTGCCTGGATGATATAGAATAGTCATGTCATAGTCTTTAAGCAACTCCAACAATCTTCGCTGCCTTAGATTGAGATCTCTCTGATTGAATATATACTGGAGATTACGATGATCCGTGAACACCTCATAACCATAAAGATAATGCCTCCAAATCTTCAATGTGAACAAAACAGCCGCCAACTCCAAATCATGAATAGGGTAGTTCTTCTCATAAACCTTCAGCTGCCTCGAAGCATAAGCTATAACCCTTCCCTTCTGCATCAACACACAACCAAGACCAATCCGAGAATTATCACAATATACAACAAAACCCTCTCCCTCCACGGGTAGGGTCAAAATTGGAGCAGTAGTCAATAAAGTCTTGAGCTTTTGGAATCTAACCTCACACTCTTTAGACCACTGAAAAGTCACCTCCTTCTGTGTCAATCTAGTTAATGGAGACGCAATGGATGAGAAACCCTCAACAAACCGTCGATAATAACCTGCAAAGCCTAAGAAACTACGAATCTCAGTAACTGAAGCAGGTCTGACTCAATCTCTAACCACCTCAATCTTCTTAGGATCCACCATGATACCCTCCTTGGACACTACATGTCCCAAGAATTCTACTGAACTAAGCCAAAACTCACACTTTGAAAACTTTGCATAAAGCTTTTTCTCCTTTAGAATCCCAAGCACAATCCTCAAATGATGCTCATGTTCCTCCTTACTGCGTGAGTATATCAATATATCATCAATGAATACAATAACAAAGGAATCCAAATATGGTCTGAACACTCCATTAATCAAGTCCATAAAAGCTGCAGGGGCATTAGTCAATCCAAAAGACATCACTAAAAACTCGTAATGGCCATAACGTGTTCGAAAAGCTGTCTTAGGGGTATCCACTGCCCTAACCTTCGGCTGATGATAGCCAGATCTCAAGTCAATCTTGGAGAAAACTGAAGCACCCTGCAACTGATCAGATAAATTATTAATATGAAGTATCGGGTACTTATTTCTGATGGTTACCTTGTATAATTGTCGATAGTCAATACACATACGCATAGATCCATATTTCTTCTTCACAAATAACACTAAAGCACCCCAAGGAGATACACTTGGTCTGATAAAACTCTTGCTCAGCAAATCCTGCAACTGCTCATTCAACTCCTTCAATTCAGCCGGTGCCATACGATAAGGAGGAATGGAAATAGGCTGAGTGCCTGACTCCACATCAATACAAAAATCAATATCACGATCTGGTGGAAGACCTGGCAAATCGGTCGGGAATACCTCTGAAAATTCACTCACCACTGGAATAGACTCAAGCATGGGAGTCTCAATACTAGTATCTCGAATGTGTACCAAGTAATACAAACATCCTCTTTGTACCAACTGACGAGCCTTAAGAAATGATATCACACCCTTAGCAGGGTGAATAAGAGAACCACTCCATTCTACTATAGGAATTCCAGGCATAGCTAAAGTGATTGTCTTGGCATGGCAATTTAAAATTGCGTGGTAAGAAGATAACCAATCCATACCAAGAATCACATCAAAATCTATCATATCTAACACCTTTAAATCTGCATGAGTGTCATACCCCATCAAGGTAACAATACATAATCGATACACCCGATCTACAACTATAGAATCCCCGATAGGAATAGAAACACGTATCGGCAAATCAAGAGACTCACATAATATATCCAGACTAGGAGCATAATATGTGGACACATAAGAATAAGTAGAGCCTGGATCAAATAATACAGTAGCTGGTCGATGACAAACCGGAATAATACCTGTGATAACAGCATCTGAAGCCTCAGCCTCTGGCCTACCCTAAAAAGCATAACAGTGAGAACGACCTCCCTCAGATTGTGAATCTCCACGACCACCACCTCGACCAGAAGAAGAACCACCTCTACCTGAGTAAGAACCACCTCTACCACTCTGTGCACCACCCCTAGCTGGAGGTTGCGCAGCCCTGAAAGTCGAAGCCTGAGAACCCTGATGTAAGCCACCACGCCTAGTCCTAGGACAGTCTTCACATAGTGTCCCATATCACCACACTCAAAACAACCACTACGAGATGCAGGATGATGAAAGAACTTGAATGAACATAATGCCCTCCACGAACTACAGGTCTAGAAGATGAACCATGTGAAGTATGCACTGAGCTCGAAGAGCTATGCCTAGCGTAACCAACCTCAGACGCCGGTATAGCAGCATGAATGGGTCTGCTGGACTGAGGGTGATAACCTCTGCCCAAGTAACCTCGACTCCTAGGCGGAGCACCACCATAATCACCTGAATAACGAGTCCTCTTGCCCTCACACTACTCAAATCCCTCGCGCCGAATCATCTCCAACTCCTTAGCAGCATCTACCACTTTCTGGAATGGAACACCAGAAACAGCAACATGAGAAACTTCTAGACGAATTAGAATAATCAACCCCTTAACAAACCTTCTCACTCTCTCAGCGTCTGTGGGAAGTATCATCGAAGCATGCCTAGCCAAGGCATGAAATTTACCCTCATACTTTGTAACTGACATACCACTTTGCTGCAAACCCTCAAACTCGGCCCTCTTGCGCTTCCTCTCACTGCATGGAACAAATTTGGATTGAAATACCTGAGTAAACTGAGTCCAGAATAATGGAGGGGATCCAGATGGCCTACTACTAATATAATCCCTCCACCACTGCTTGGCATGGCCAGTCATCTGAAACGCTATGTAGTCAACTCCATGAGATTCCACTAATCCAAGATTATGCAACCTCTCATGACAACTAAATATAAATTCATATGCATCCTCAGTTAAAGCACCAGTATAAGTAGGAGGATTCATTAGTCTGAACCTCCCAAACACTTTTGCTCATCAATGGTCATAGAAGGTCTGTTCACCAGATGTGATGCAATATCTGGAAACTCCATACTATCCAAATGAGGAGCTACAGTAACAGCTGGCTGAGTCTTGGGAGTCTGAGAATCTGGAGCAACTATTGATCTGGAGTCTGACCTCCAACACAGGTCTGTGAGCCATCAGAAGTGACAGGCAAAGCTCCTACCTGAGCCATCCCCTCGAGGATTCCTAATATACGAGCCAAGGCATCTTGAAGCACTGGGGTGGCAATAGTGCTTGGTGTAGCCTGAGCTGGTCCATACCCCTCGACAGGATCTTGCACATCCCCATCAATAACATCTGCATCAAGAGGTACGTTCCTGTTACAGCCCTGGGTAGCTATTGGTACTTGACCTTCCATAGGTGCTGCAATACGACCCCTACCCCGACCTCGAGCTCGTCCCCTACCTCTACCTCGGATAGTGTTCCCAGAAGCAGGCGCAGGAATAGGATTCTGACCACCATTTGCCGGTGTACGAGTCCTCGTCATCTGAGAGAATGAGATATCAAGATTAGAATTTCAACAAGGTCAAGTGTGCACGATAGTGAATGAAAGAACAGAATATTTCCTAAATTTCCTATAGACTCTCGAAGATAGGTATGGACGTCTTCATACTGATCTGCAAGACTCTACTTGACATTGCTCTTGTACTCATGAGACCGATGAACCTAGGGCTTTGATACAAACTTGTCACGACCCCAAAAATCACAAGTCGCGATGACACCTATGTTCCCAACCAATAGGTAAGCCAACCCAGCATATTTAACCAAACATAACTAACTAATGAGTAAAAAAAATAAACACTTAGCAAAAATCTCAAACACTGAGTTCCTCATAAGTACGAATGCGGAAACTAAAAAAAATACTATCCAAGAATTGGTGTCATCAGTACAAGAGCTTCTAAAATATGATGCAAGTCTGAAACTAAAATGTCAAATCTAACATAAGGGATATCTTGTTTGAATACTAAAATAACAGAATAAGTAAAAGACAGAGGGAGGTGTGGGCCACGGAACAATCAAGCAGCTCACCACAACTCCAAGACACTCCAAGCTCGGACTCAAAATGCTTCACGAGATATGCTCGTACTCGAAATTGAATCTGCACAACAAAGAGTGCAACAAGTGTAGTATGAGTACGAAACCACGTGTACCCAGTATATCTCCTTGACCGACAATGAAGAAGTAGTGACGGGAGTTTATATAAGAAAAATTAATTTTTTACTTATATAAGTCTATAATTCATTCACCAGTCAAGTTTCATCAAATAAAGGTAATCAAACATAAGTAATTTCCAACTATCAATTAAAACACATAATCATCAAGAATTAAGGATGTGATGAGATGCAATGCAATATGATGCCATGAATGATATGTCTCAGAATGTCCAGTACTTTATCAACCGTATATACATGATACTCCTCGAAAATACATCGAGAGTTCATGACCCATGGGGGAATCGCGAGGTCCATATACCGACACAGACGATCTCCACGTGTCTGTGCGGACGATCTCAACGCACAATTATAATATCAAACAATTTCCGCACGGACGGTCTCCACGTGCCCAAATTATAATCTTAACATCTCACCATCCCCAGCACGGACGATCTCCACGTGCCCAACTTATACTCAATCTCATGTTAATGCATTTACACAATATTATTTCAATATAAGGGGATGATGATGCATCTCAATCAATCAATATCAATATAATACATAACCACCTCAATTATCACAACTAAACGGGTGAAATAAAGAAAACACCATCACACAACGATTCAAGTCAATAATATATCAGCTAATGCCAATATGCTTTGGCATTCTCACATTACAAACCACATTCTATTGTAGTAACTTTCCCTTTTATAACACTAGTACTCGTACCAATACCCGTCACACCATTGATACGAGACGCCCATCTTTCGCCCTTACTCCTTGTCTATTCCATTTTTTTAATATTTAATTAGGAAAAATATCCTTCAACAAGTCTAAAAGTCTTAACATACCTTAAATGTCGTACCTCGTGCCAAAAATCTTCACGATTTTTCCTTTCCTTTCCGCAAAGTTTTGGAACGTTTCCAATCTAACAATTATGCAATATTTATAAGCAAATCATTCCGTAGACACCCATATGCCATATATCTATCCTAACTCAAAACTCACCAAACTTAAAATTCTATATCCATATATTAAACTCCCACTATAATGTAATAATTGTTAGAAATTTCCAAAAAGTTAAGCAAATCATTCACACCCAACCTTAACAACTGGAAGTATCCGGAATTCTATTTATTTGTTTATTAATTTTTTTGCTGCAGTTATCTTTTTCTGTCGAAGATTAGCTCTTTTTCTAATGACAAATTATCATGTTTACATTGTCCCTTTAAATTTTTCTACCTAATCCACAAATTTACAGAACCAAATTTTTTTATGCAACCATAATTAACTTTTTTTTTAATAAAATATATATATATAAGAAAATAAAATAAAAAAGTAACCCTTCCATTAATGTCCACCATCAGAATGATGGATCATTATGGCTATAAATGTACCTTAGGTTGATGCAATTAATAACAATAATATAAAACTTTCGTTCCTTAAAAATAATTTGAACAAACAACAATTGTTGTTCCTACTTTGATACTAACTATTCACATAATAATATAATAATAACAACAATCCCAACTACTCTGACAGCATACCTTATGTAGAATAGTAAAGGATGAGAATTTCTTTGCTTTTACGAGCGGTAGTTATGGTTATTCCTCTCGCTCGTCACCTACGACAAATTTTCTGCCTCCACCTCTTTTCTTTTCTAAACCAGAGTTTTTTTTTTAAACGTGACAACCCCACTAACATATTATCCTCTATGTGACTTAAGGGTATAAAATATTAGATAATAAAAGAGTTGACCCATTTACCCCCAAATCAGATAATAGTAATTAAATAAATAGTTTAAAATTCCATTTAAAATTTTATGGAAGAGTCAAAATAGTTTTAATTCTCAAAACGACCAGCGGGTCGTTACACTTATAATCTTAGATATGTCAAATATTTATATGATTATAAGAACTTCTTAATAAATTTTGTAAGTGTAAAGTTAATTAATTGTTTTTCAATTTAAATGTGTCATTTTTTTTATAACGAATTAAATGGATAGGATATGTCATATGAATTAAAACAAAGGTAATATTATAATGGCTGCGAATTATCATGGAGTTTAAAATAAAGTGTCATTTTAAAATTTTAAGTGAAAAACAAGTTATATATTTTTAAATCGAAACGAAGAGAATAATTTTAAGCCTTTTTGGTCCATATTTTTTTCTAGAATCTGGTAAAGCAAAGGAAGACATTGATCTTAGAATTATAATATATTATGCTTCAAATAAATATATTATTATGTCAACAAAGACATGTCCCCTTTGAAAAATCACTAAGATTCAATTCAATCAAGTTTTTGGCCTTTCTTTTCGCTTGCAGCCTGGAGTTCCAAGATTCTTCTAAAGTGATAAGACAAATTAATTATATGGTGTTCATGACTCGTACCTCGTTTAATATTTAAATTCTAGGCTAAGTTACTAATAGGATAAATGTAAAATGGATAACTTACCTAAATGCCTAATATATTCTAATTTGCACTATTACAAATCTTACTAGATTTTGGTGTGTTTATATACACTCAAATACGTTCAGTGTATATGAGATCAAAATTCAATATTTGTTCTAGATACGTTGTATTCAAGTGAATTCACGTGTATTTGAGATAGATAACAAATTTTGCTCACCTTCCTTCCATCTCGCTTGCTCCTAAATACATGAAAATGACACCAAATATATACAGATACATGTTGTAGACACATAATTTTGACCGATTTAAGTTTAACACCAATTTTTAGAGCATAAATAATTTTATCAATATATTTTGACTTTTTTTATTATTATTTTCATTAAGTTTATTAAAAAGATATAAGAATAAACAACATAAATATAATTTTTATTAGATAAGTTTATTTTGATTGTTAAAAAAAAGATATATATATATATATATTACAAATATTATTTAAATAAACTAATATTTCTTAATTATGTTTTTTTTTTGTTTTAATTACCCATTTAGCTTTTATTTATTTATTTACTTAAAAAAATTAATAATTATATAATTATCATTTATATATATATATTTAATATTTAAAAAGAAAAAAGAAAAAAAAAAGGGGGACCCACGACCCCACTCCCCATTACTCCCCCATTCCCCACTTCCCCCACTCACAAGCACACGTGCACTACTACTATCTATATACATACAATTAACGAAAAAAAAATCAGAAAACAGAGAACGAGAAAAACACACGAGAGATCAAAAAAAAAAAAGAAATCAAAAAACAGAAAGGAAGGAGAGCAGAAGAGAGAAAAAAAAAACGTGAAAAGAAAAAAAATACAAACAAAAAAGAAAGAGACTCTTCCACAAACAAAAAAAATCAGTAAATATATTCACATATTTGGCTTGGACTCAAAAACAAAAGTTGAAGTTGAGGTTTCAAGTTCGCGGTTCCTTATTCGAATTGTTTTCTTTTGGTGGAATTTTCGCAAGAGGTACTTTTTTTTTTTAATTATTATTTTATATAATTTAATATCATGTTTATACAAGCACTGATTACAACATATTAAAGTTGTCAAATTTCACATGTGGTTAAACCGTTATGTTTTATATGAAGTTTGTTCAAATATTTAATATCAACTATATGTTTAGATCCTTTATATAGTTTTATTTTGTGTGAAATTGCTATAACAAACCGTAGTTTATTTCATATTAAATAATTCATAGTTTATTTCATGCCTAAGTAAAATTATTGTCTAAGTCTATTCTTATTTTTCATGTTTAGTTTTTAATGATAATATGTGTAGTTATTATAATTCTAATGATAATATGTATAGTTATCCAAATTTTTATTTTCATGTCTTACTAATTTGAATGAATTTTTTGTTTGGTTGTGTTTAGAAATGTATTAAATTATATTTTATATTATGTTATGTGTGTTGTCTTACATTATTATTTTTAGATTCTATAAAAAA
>NC_028646.1:65507696-65516012 GCF_001406875.1 Solanum pennellii
AATATCATGTTATACAAGCATTGATTGCAATATATTGAAGTTGTCAAATTTCACATGTGGTTAAACCGTTATGTTTTTATCTGAAGTTTGTTCAAATATTTCATATCAACTTTATGTTTAGATCCCTTATATAGTTATATTTTGTGTGAAATTGCTATAACAAACCGTAGTTTATTTCATATTAAATAACTCATAGTTTATTTCATGCTTAAGTAAAATTATTGTCCAAGTCTATTCTTATTTTTCATGTTTAGTTTTTAATGATAATATGTGTAGTTATTATGATTCTAATGATAATATGCATAGTTATCCAAACTTTTATATTCATGTCTTACTAAGTTGAATGAATTCTTTGTTTGGTTGTGTTTAGAAATGTATTAAATTATATTTTATATTATATTATGTGTGTTGTCTTACATTATTATTTTTAGATTCTATTAAAAATAATAATAATAAACTTGTTAGTATAAGGAGAGGATAATAAATTGAAAGAAAAAAGAAAAAAATAATAACAATAAAATGGAATAAGGAAAAGAGTTAGAATACGTGATGAAAGAACATCTGAATCAGAAAAAGAATAATAGAAAAAATAAAAATAAAAAGTAGAATTAAAAGAATGGAGAAAATGTACATGGAAAAATAAATTTAATAAAAAATACTGCAAAAATGAAAAGAAACAAAAGTATAGTGTTAGAAAAAATAATAAAATATTTTAGTATGATCAATTAAAAAAACACAACTATTTAAAAAAATGGTAAGAAAAGAAAAAGAAGAAAAATCAATGTAAAAACCAAAAATATAAAATAAGGAAAGTTAAACAAAAAACCGTGAAAAATTAGTACAAAAAATAAAATAAAAGAGAGAAATTAAGAAGCAGGCAAATGTTGAAAGCCTGAAAAATAAATAAATAATTAATAAAAATGTGTAAAAACTTCACATGTTTATAAAATAGTACAGTTTTAAATATGTTAATATATATCAAAGAGTGGGGGTAAATACATTTGTTTTAACAATATAATATTCAAAAAATTAGTTAAGTCATAAAAGTCCATAAAGCGACCGTGTTAGAATCATGGGACTCGAGGGATGCCTAATACCTTCCCCTCGGTCAACAGAATTCCTTACCCGAACTGGTTCGCAGACCAAACAAAGAGTCATTTCATTTTGATTAGGGATTAAACAAAAGGTGACTTGGAACACCGTAACTCAATTCCAAGTGGCGACTCTGAAAAAACTAAAATAATCCCCTAATTAATAACGTCACTTAAATTGAAAAAACCCTTACGCCGCCGCGTGAAAAAGGGGTGTGACACATGTATCTAGTGTGATTCGCATGTATCTATAATACATAACAAATCTCGCCCGCCTCCCTCCATATTTCACTTGTCTCTCTCTATTTTAGTGTATCTTATAGCAAAAATCAAATATCTAGGTATATCTTTTTCAATATATTGATATAAAACTCTTAATTAATAACATACATTATATTTAAAAATATAATCAGTAATAATGTATATGGTAATGAAATATGTCTAACATATAGTTTCTCCCTCAAAAGATTAGGAAGAAGGAGAAGGAAGAAATAATATGCAGGTAACTCTTTATTCGCACAACTTAAAGAGGGGACCAAAAAATCTAGATAATTACTTAAAAAATGAAAACTTCAACACATAGTTATTGGGTAAAATTTATTCGTACCAGGTGTTTACACCAAATCAATACATGCATGTCATGTGCTTAAATTTATAGTTTATTTTACCTTATTAAATCACATAATAATAAAAATTGCATTTGCTTAGTATAAACACCCCGTGCAAATAAGTTTTTTTCACGGTGAATGGAAAACTAGTTTGTTTTTAGCTAAATTGGGCCTTGAACCGGGTCCATGAGTTTTAAATGGGCCAAAATTATGGACAAAACTTGCAGAATGCTAAATGTAGCCAATCTATTATGGGAAAATTGTATATAATAGCAAACTAATAACCTAAAATAAATGGAATAGCTAGG
The DNA here is from genome assembly GCF_001406875.1 of Solanum pennellii. NCBI lineage: Eukaryota > Viridiplantae > Streptophyta > Magnoliopsida > Solanales > Solanaceae > Solanum > Solanum pennellii. The sequence goes on from NC_028646.1 coordinate 65,509,704, forward strand.
GTTTGATTTAATTGTGCTCCATAGCAAACGTTAGCTAAAATTTGCCAGTGTCTCTCTCCCAGAAATCTCGCTCGCCACTCTCCATTCTCGCTCGCCTCTCTCGCTTTATACACAGAAGTGTATAATTTTGTTTCTGTTTTGTATAAAGCGAGAGAAAATTGTATATACACATGCAAAAATGTATATCTTCGTGTTATACACTTAATTATACAATTTACAAACATTTTACTTCAAATATTGCAGAGAAAAAGGTCAACGAATTATACAATTGCGAATTATACAATTGCAGTGAAATACAATTTTCTCTAGCTTTATACAACAGAAGTGTATATATTGTGTTTCTGTTTTTGTATAAAGCGAGAGAAAAACATATATCTTCTTGCTATACACTTAATATTGCAGCGAAATAGGTAGTGAATTATACAATTGTGCATTATACAATTGCAGTGAAATAGGATAGCGAATTATACAATTGCAGCGAAATAGGCCAGCGAATTATACAATTTAGGCCAGCGAATTATAAACTTGTATATGTATAGCGAATTATACAGTTTTATATTTGCTATGGAGCGCAATTATGCAAAGTTTGCTATAGCATACAAATAAGAATTTTTTGTTTGCTATATGTGAAAGTTGCCCATCTATTATCTAGCCTTATTTTTCTACTTGCCCTCCTTTGATTTTTTCTCCATTAATGTCTTCCTCCAACCATTTTATTTTAGTAATAAAAAGAACAAGTCAAATGGAAGTCCAAATGTTGTCGTCGAAGAGTTTCGAAGCTCAAAATTTTAAAAGTTGATATGCCGTAAATATAAATTGTTTTAAATGAATAATATATTAATAGAATTGAAATATTGAGAGTAGTACATATCTAAAGTTCTAAATGTTTAGAGGAAGATTTGAGCTGAAGTCCATTGAAATTTGCTAGTAAAAAACTTTTGGAGTCAAATTTTAGAATCTGAACAACCACAAATGTGAATCATTTCGAGTGAAATATTTTTAAAGACTTGACATTGTAGGAGTTCATATCTAAATTTTGAGAGTGTGTAGAGGAGATTTGAGCCGGTAAAGATTGAAAATTATACTCAACTCATTGAAGAAGATGAGTTGTTGAGATGTATAAATATTATATACATATATAGATGTAATACATCTCTGATACATTAGTTATATATTATATATACACGATTATACATTATTTTTTATATAATATAAATACATTACATATGCATGTGGCTATTAGCTAGAAATTGTTTTTGGTTGATGATGAAAAATTTTATTTTGTGTGAGGCATACCTATTGTCAGTTATGTGAGGCCTCTTTTGGTTACCTTTTGCAATATGTGGAAACTTTTTTCTCTCTCTGTCAATTCAATGTTTTCTTTCTTTTTACTTTCTTACTTGCATTTTTCTGTTTTTTTTCCTTGTTAACTCTTACTGTGATTTTATTTTATTAATTTTTTTTTTGAGAAAAAATTAATGTAGTATGTCAAGAAAATTAGAAATTGAACAATGTGAAATTAAAAAAAAAAAAAACTCTCACTAACAACATAAATATTCACGTAATTAACTAATGATCAAACCCATCGATATCTCCTTAAATTTGGCACAAAATTTCACTTAGACCCCTTAACTAGCTAATGTTCATCTTAGACACCTCAAATAGGATGTCACTGTGTCATTTTGATACTTTTCGCTAACATGGCATGATAAGTGTAATGCACCCAAAATCAGCGTGAAGGAGCTCTTTTTCAGGCCAAAAAATAATATTTAAAAAGTCAAAACTATCCTTCTTCCTCATTCTCTCCTCCACCACACACCATCCATTCACCACGGCTGCCACCATCACTATTAATACATTCAGATTAATTTTTTGATTTTTTCAGTTTCAAAAATCACTACAACCATCATCTTCTCATTCTTGTTCTTTAGATTCAACAATTACAATTTTTATTGCAATCTTTCAAGTTCAGTGCCACACATCATTGTACATCTATCACACCCATCAAGTTAATTCTAAACGAGAAGAACTACAACGTACAAATAATACATAGCATTCGTATATGTGCTCCTTTATAGTTTTATTCTTTTTGGAGGCATTGTAATATTATATACACAATTAAAAGCATGAAATTGTTATACAAATTGAATCTGCAAGAAAAAAAAATGAAAATCTGAATTTAATATAGGCAGAATAATTTGGTGGACTCTCGTACTTGTATCGGATTGTATTATGGACTCTTCTACTTAGCTTTTTGTCATCTGGACTCCTGAACATAACCAAAATGAGATTTTTAAATCCTCACTCTCCCTTAAATAGATGACATGTTATATACATGTCATATCCATGTCATATATATTAATGCCAAGTCATAATTTTCTTCATAATAATTTTTTAATTATTAGTAAAAATATTAAATAAAAGACAAATTTAAAAAAAAATCTATTTTATCAAATAAAATAAAATTATTATTTTTGTACACCTTTCCTCCACCTTCCCTAACCCACCATCACTGTCAAAACTCCACCATCTCCATATCCCAATTTTTTTCTTCTTCGATTTTTTCACAATCCAGCAATCTGATGAAGTCATGAAACCAATTCACTCCCTGCTAGTGCCATTTTAATTTATTATTGACATTTCTAATCCTCCCTATTTTCACTATTTTACCACCAAGACGGCGTCGTAAAACCCATTAGAATCCAATTGTAAAATCCAATATAGCATTTTCGATTTTCCGGCATGCATAGCAATACAAATTGGTCGGAACAAGGTAGAGAATCTCGTCGATGCCGGAGAAATGATGGAGCCATTGCGTCGTCTCCATTTTTACGACGACGTCCATTTTTGCCGGCGTCATCGCCATTTTTACCGGCGAGATCAAAGTAACAACAACCTAAGTCATCTAACAACCACAATAACAACAACCAAGCCGCCTAACAACCAGATCTAACCAAACTTTTCATAATCCAATGCTAACTACTATTTCACACCCCAAATTGCTTACAAATACAAAAATAGTTTTGACAGCAAAAGAGGTCAAGTTACTCATTAGAGATATCAACAACTCCACTAATTTCTGATTTTTCTTTGCTTATTATGTTCAAAAATTTTTGCCCAATTTCATTTTTTAATTAAGGTAACAAAAAAAAAAAGAAAAACAAGAAAGAAGTTGAAAGAAAAATGAAGATAAATAACAATAGGGTGTGGATAAGAAAGAAAAATAGGTTGAGGTGATTGGAAAAAAGGTAGTGTGGGGAAGAAGATGGAGGTTTTTTCCTTTTTAAATTTATTTTTTTTAAAAATAATTTTAATAACTTAAAAGTAAAAGTTGAAATTTCAAATATCATGTTCACTTGCCTTTGTAGGCGTGTGACTACACTCTCTTGCCAACTCATCTATATTAATGCCACATAAGGATGATCAATGGTCAGAGGGGTTTAATATATTGTTTTATGTTAAGTATAAGGGTCCAGATGACAAAAAGCTAAGTAGAAGAATCCATAATACAATTCGATACAAGTACGAGGGTCCACCAGACTATTCTGCATTTAATAAAAAAACCAAAACAAAAATAAAAACAAAAGAAGAAGAAGGAGAAGAAATTAGGGGGTAAAGAGGAGGCGCCAGAAATAAATTGGAAGAATGAGGAAGAAGGGGTGGGATAGTTTGCTGGGGTTTTAGAAATTAAATGCTTTTATTTATTATTTTGGATTAAAATTAACTTTTTTTTTGTAATGTATTTTTAAAGTATTATTTTGTACTTAAATATTACATGTCTTTCTTTAATTAGTCATGAAATTACATTATTCGCGAGTGTGTTACACGCACAATGTAAGTTTAGGGGATTGTTAAAAAGTGTCAAAATGACACAACGGGATCCTGCATGAGGTGTCTAAAATGAACATCGTCCAGTTGAAGTGTCTAAGTGAAACTTCGTGCCAACTATAGGGGGTCACTGATGGATTTGGTCTTAACTAATTGATCTACTAAAATTTAATCGGTATTATTTATTACAAAATATGCAATTTATTTAAATTATTTAAATTTTAATCACTCAATTCTTAATTGTCAAATATATTTTTATTTTATTTATTGTATAACCACTTGATGTATTTAAATGGTTAATATTAATAATTATGTTTTAATGATATCAAACACTCAATTATCTTTTCTTTTTCATAATTATCAAATTCTCTACTTCTATGGCATGTATTGAATAATTATGGGAAAATGCATAAGTCCCCCCCCCCCCAACCTATACCCGAAATTCCAGAGACACACTTATATTATACTAAGGTCCTATTACCTCCCCTGAACTTATTTTATTTCGGCATACGTGACACTAGCTTGAAAAAAAAAGTCAATCAGCGTTGGGCCCACAACATAGTGTCACATAGGCCGAAAAGGGGTAGAAAATTATTAATAAAATAAGTTAAGGGGGATAATAGGACATTAGTATAGTATAAGTGTATCTATGAGATTTCAGGCATAGGTTGAGGGGGTACTTGTGCATTATCCCAATAATTATTGCCAATATTAATTTTGGGTTTCTCATTCAAAATTTTCTTTTTGATTTTTCTTTTTAAAATGTTTTTATGTTTAATGTCTTAAAATGTGAAACGAAACAGATATAAATTCATTTTTCGCGGGGTACAAAAATTAATAGAAAAAGAAATCCACCAAATAAATTTGTGAAAACACAAGATAATAATAGTATGAATATATATTTTTTGCACAAAGTGGTAAAACTATTAAAGAAAAGCTCTAGAAATATTGGTAAAAAAAGGGTGCAAACGATGAAATAGAAAATGAATTTTTGCAAAGAAAAAAATGCAAATGAAGAAAGGACAAAAAATTTTTATGGAAGTAAATTTTATTTTGTATGAGATATGTCAAGTCATACTTGTATGAGGCATTATTTAATGAGATAAGTGTCCAACACACACCTAAACTATATATTTTTTTTTTTGAGTTTCATACCTAAACAATTAAAAGTTTGAGTTTCATACCTAAACTATTACTTTTTAGTTTGAGAATGACATCTCTCTCTTTTATACCACTCACATCATGGTATGTGTAATACACTTTCTCTCTCTTTTATTTTAAAGAATTTCCACATCACACTCCACATGGACAAAATATTCAACCTTAACAATAAATAAATAAATTATTAGTATTAGTTAAAATTAAAAATTAAAAAACTATTATAAAAAATAATATTTTCTCTATAAAATAAAATGTAAAATATTTTTCTTACCCCACACCATTTTTTAAAGTTTTTTATTTTATTTAAATTTCTTTTATAAAAGTATTTCATTTTTTAATTCATTTCCTCCCTTAATTTATATATTATTTTATTTTCTTAAAAATATAATTCTACCCATCCCACTTAACTCTCCGCTTTCAAATTCTTTCCCCAGTTTTTAGATATATAAATCAAAATATTTTTTACTTGCCGCCACAAGACTTTTTATATTTTTTAGTTGTTTATTTTATATTGGTACACTAGTAGAATTTTTTTTTCTAAAAATATATATACGTGCATATCTAACACAAAATAAGAAAAACGTAAAAAAAATAAAAATTAGGAGCCAAAAATTGAATAGGATGGGATAGATTTTTAAAAATAAAATAATATCAAGTTCTATCCGGGGGTGGGGGGGGAGGGAGAGGATGAAATATGAAATTTTTAAAAATATTTTATAAATGATTTTTTTTTAAAAAAAGGATGGAACTGTCGCAGGGGAGGGGGTACGTGGAGAAGGTGGTGGAGTGAGATAAGAAAAACAATTAAATCTTTTATATGGATAAATCTTTAATTTTTAATTAATATTAATTTTTTATTATTTAATTTTTATCTAGATAAAATATTTTATTTATGTGAAATGTCATGTGTTAAAGTTTTTTCATATAAAAAAGAGAGTGCACTACACACACCACTGAGGTGTGTTTCTCAAACTAAAAAGTGATAGTTTAGGTCTGAAACTCACACTTTCAATAGTTTAGATATGAAACTCAAAAAAAGTGAATAATTTAGGTGTGTTTTGACACTTATCTCTTATTTAGTTGATAAATAGGATGGGACCCATCTACGACAAGAGGCATCTACTAAGTCTCTACTAAGTCTTTTTAGGCTTTTTTGTTTTTGTTTTTCACTTATTTCAATGTACTTTTTGTTTTCATTTTAAAAATTTTTCTTTTCTTAACAAATCTAACTAGTTTATGTTTTTTATTTTTTTGTTTTATGCTTAGTTCAATATATTTTTTGTTTTTATTTATTAAAATATTTTTTTCTTTACTAATCTA
>NC_028646.1:65516062-65535879 GCF_001406875.1 Solanum pennellii
ATATATATATATATATATATATCATTTTTAACTAATCTAATTAGTTTATGTTTTTTCTTTTTTTATGTAGTTAATTTTGATTTAATTTTTTATGTTGTACAAGCATTTATTTTACTCTATTATTTTTGAAAAATGTATAAGTAACCCCTCAACCTATGTCTGAAATCTCAGAGACACACTTATACTATACTAAGGTCCTATTACCCCCCTAAACTTATTTTATAAGTAATTTTCTACCCTTTTGCTTGAAAAAAAAGTCAACGTAGGCCGAAAAGGGGTAGAAAATTATTAATAAAATAAGTTCAGGGGGTAATAAAACCTTAGTATAGTATAAGTATGTCTCTGAGATTTCGGGCATAGGTTGAGGGGGTACTTGTGCATATCCCATTATTTTTACCTATTCTATGCTATTGATTCATATTTTAATAAATAAATGTTTCTATTTAATTTTTCATATATAAAATCAAGATATAAATAATTTCTTTAATTATAACAATTATTATTTTTTTCATCAAAAGTATAAATAAAAAGGGGATAATACACAAGTACCCCTCAACCTATGTCTGAAATCTCAAAGACACACTTATACTATATTAAGGTCCTATTACCCCCCTGAAGTTATTTTATTAATAATTTTCTACCCCTTTTCGGCCTATGTGGCACTAGTTTGAAAAAAAATCAATCAGTGTTGGGCCCACAAGAAAGTGCCACGTAGTCCGATAAGGGGTAGAAAAATACTTATAAAATAAGTTCAGGGGGGTAATAGAACCTTAGTATAGTGCATTTTTCCAATAAAAAATTGTAAAGTCGAAAGAAGTATTTCAACGAAAAATTAGTAAAATTATCATTTTATCTATAATTTCCAAAGAAACATGTAAGGAAAGTAGATAAACACAATATTTATTAAATTTCACCAAATTTGAATTTCAAAAAAAAATATCGTATAAATTGAAAAAAAAATTATGTATTTGTATTCATTTTATGGATATTTTTCATACTTATCATGAATAAAATTATTAAAATATAGAAATGCAAAAGTTGAAACAATGGTTGAGAAAGAATCAAATAAAAAAATACTTAGAAAGTAAGGAGTAGTAAGAAAGGAGGGAGAAAAGTCACAAAAGGAATAGAGAGAAAAAGGAGTTTGTATCATTTTTTTTCTTCAGATGGAACCCAGTTATCCACTTGTCATAATATAAATGGAGGGTCATACAAGTTTTGTCTACCACATCATATTTGTGCCTCATTTATAATAATTTTTAGTGTGTAAGAGCGAAAGTGTGATAATTAAAAAATGGACTAGAAAACACTTGTCAAAGGAAATGGTGCCCTCATACAATTATTGTTGGTTGTACCTCAAACATCATAAAATTTTTCGATTGATGATACATTTGGGAGCCCAAAAAATATATTGTTACAACTTTTTCTGAAACACTGGCCAACCCAAGATCTCTAGTTACAATAAACATCTACTTGCAATCTCAACTTCATCTCTAAGCTTTTCATCTCTGTTCTTATCTCTATCTTTTAGTTACTTGTAATATTAGTAATTTCTTCATAATTCGATAGTTTTGAGCATTGCAATCACAATTATAAAGTTGTAATTTTGTTTCTCTTCTTATTAATATAGTGAGAATTTTGAATTTGTTACATTGGTTCTTTCATTGTTCGTAATCTAAATGATGTTGGTGGTATTAGATTGATTCAGTCGTGGCAAGGACCCACACGATTGAATTCTTCGGACTGAGCAATATTTCACCTGCCCTGGTTTCTCTTCGAAGGATTGTCTACCTCTTCCTTACTTCTACCTTGATGGGGAAGTTCTTACTTGATTTACTTTGTTGTGTCGAAACAAGTAATTCTTTGATTGAAAATATTTTACGGAAAATTTGCTTATGCAATTTCCATAACGCTTCTATGCCTCTGCTATGTCACATGCTCATCCAACTTGGAAGATGACTTCACAAGTGGAAACACATATACATGTATTCAGCGTGTATCTAGTGTAACTCGCATGTATTTGAAATATATACAAATCCTGCTTGTCTCTCTCTCTCTCTTTAATCTCGTTCATCTCGCTTTCTTTTTTGTGTATCTGATAGCAAGAATACATGTATCTAAGTGTAAAATGCATAGAAAATTCTTAATTAGTGGTAAGATACACAATATTGTGCAAGTGTAGGTAATAATAGTATATACGAAAAAGGGTCAAAATTGCCCCTGAACTATGTGAAATAGACCACTTATACCCTCCATTATATTTTCGGATCAAAAATACCCCCGCCGTTATCCTAGGAGACCACAAATACTCTCAAGAGTTAACACCCCAATTTTTTAGTGACGCGGCGAGCCACATGGGACGAATCCCTCCACTAAGCGTTGTCAACTAAGATTCACTACAAAAGAACTTGACCTTTAGTGGCGACAAAGTCGCAAAATCCCAAAATATTGCCACTAAAGGTAATGAGTGATTTTTAGTGGCAACTAAGGCTCCAACAACCATTTGCTAGTAAAATTTATTTTTTTAACCAAAAAATATGACAAGTAATTTCATTGTAACCTAATTTCTTAAAAATAAATAACTTGCAACATCAATATTAAAAACATCCAATATTATTACGAAAAATTATGAAAATTACTTCTCGACTATTGTCGCCATTAAAGGTTTAGCTCTTTTGTAGTGAATCCTAGTTGACAATGCTTAGGTGAAAGGATTGGTTCCATGTGGCTTGCCAAGTCAATGAAAATGTGGGATATTAACTCTTGAGGATATATGTGGTCTATTAGGACAACAGTAGGAGCATTTTTTGTCCCAAAATGTAACTCTTGATAGTGAAATATGTCTAACTATGTAATTTTTCTAAAAAATAATTATGTGTTATATTTGGATATTGCACGTCTATAATCTATTAAGCTAATAATGATTGATATGATTATTTTACTGCGCTACTTGTTAAGACGGAGAAAGATGGCTTGCATGCATAGTCACCACATATTCATAGAGTAAAAAAGATTAGGAAAAAGCATTATTTTCGTTTAAATTTATGTAATATTTTAAAAATATTTTTATCTTAGGGACAGAACTTATACATTATTGAGCTAATTTGTTAAAAAAATAATACGAAGTATAACACTAATTATATAATATATCTTGCTAATAGTCATTAAATTTATATACTGATTATACAATATAACACAAATATTTTACATAGACTATATATTATGATACATTCAAAAAACTTAAAATAATTACTATACATGAGGTAAACATTGATTATTCAATCTCAATCAACTCAAACTCACCTCTAAACAGTCTCAAAATTTTACATATGAAATATTCTCGAATAGTTTAATATACCATTCGCTCGAAAGAATATTTGTGTATATCAATTCTTATTTTTATTTTGAAAAAAAAAAGAAAATTAAGTTAACAAATGGTCTCTTCAGATGATTATCGCACAAATATTTTTATTTTAATTTTTTGTATCTAATCATATAATATTATATAAATTAAATAGGTAGAGAGTTAAATTAAGCAACACCACATATAATAAATTATTTTATTATATATACTAACGTCGTACTTGTGTGGCACTCACATTTGTTTTTTTCCAGCCAAGGGGCACTCCCTTTTTTATATTATTTGAATGCGGAAATTTCAAAAGATATCGATTTATTTATAAATTAGTTAAATCAAATTCAAAATATTTTTCTATTTATTACATATTTGATAAATATTTTTAAAAATTATAAATTAAAATCAATTCAAAATCATAAATTGATCATTTCAACATATGTTCTTTTAGTTTATGTTGTTTAATAGACACTTGATACTTTTCTAATAATTGTTCTATCAAAAGGAGTCGATTTTCAATCTCTTGATTAGGGGTGTACGTGATTCGGTTGGTTTGGGTTTTTCAAATATCAAATCAAACTATACGTGTAAATTTTTTAAATTTATAAACCAAATCAAACTAATAAAATTTGTTTTTTTGGGGTTTCTCAAGTCGGATTGGTTCGGGTTTTTCAAATACCAAATCAAATCATTGTGTCAAATTTTAAATTTATAAATCAAACCAAACTAATAAACTTTGGATTTTTGAATTTTTTCAGTAAAGTTTGAATACAAATATATAACTAACTTGTGCTCCAAATATATCTTTAGTCTAACCAAAATACAATTATCTAAGGTGTTTCTTAAAAAAAATAACACAAAATATGCAATGAGTATTGATGAAACAAAAATATTCAATAGAAAAATAAAAATGAAATCAGCATATAAAATAAATATTGTACAGTCATAATGAAAATAATCGTAATTTAAAAGTACTAAGTCATGCTAAAATAAGTTTAATAAATATTAGTTACATTATTAAATATTTAAGGAAATTAAAATTAAAATATGTATTTTAATTGTCTAAATCAATGTAAAACTAAAGAACAAATATTCAACGTACTTAAAGTGGTATTGCTTTGACCAGTACCACTTTGGTTAATTCCATTTTTTTTTTCAATTTTATTAAATTTTGTGTTCCCATTTGGGCTTTTGACTAAATGCCTACTGATTTCTCAAACTAAACTATCAATCACCGCACACCACATTCTTTTATTATTATTATTATTATTTTATTATTTTGTCTTTTTCACTTAAGGATATTGGACAATAACTTATAATGGAAAAAAGAACAACTAGACCATTACTTTATAAAGAAACTTTTAATTGTTTCTAATAACATATTAAAAGATGTTTTCTAGTGGTGAAAAATGTAAGTACTAATTCACTTTTAAATAATTATATGATATTTTATTAATTAATAATTTTATATTACATTCTAAATCAGGTATATTATTTCTTTGAATTTTAAGCTTATTATATGTATCAAAAATATTAGATATAGGTATCATTGATATTAAATATACTTTAAAATATAAAATTATAAGGAGAGATGCGAGCGAGAGGAGAGAGAGAGCAAATGAGAGAAACAATGTATTTCATGATATGTGCAAATCACGCTTGGATATAGTGTATATTAAACAAATAACATCTAATTTGATTCGTATGTATCTGAAATATATGTATTTCATTGTGCCACCACATACATGCATATGAAAAAATAATCATGATACGAAAAGTTATTTCAACAACTAAAATAAAGGCACGTAATTATACCGTAAACTATTTATTTATCTATTGGTACGCATTTATAAATTTTACCTTTTAAAAAATTCTGTTACAATAGTTAATCATAATGTAACAACATATTAAAATGCAAAGCGTGAGGCGAGATGTTTTAGAAATTGCTATACGAGAGGTGTAATCCTTAAAACACAAGACACAAGTCTCATCGATCTGTTGAGCGTAAGTCTCATTCATAGTCGCATAAATATATATTACTTATGTTAGATCAGAAGATTTTTAACAAAAAACTTTCTTTCTTTCTTAAATTTCATATTCAGGTAAATTACATCTTTTAAATCAAAACAAAGAAAATATAATTTATTTAAGTATCCATTCATAAAAAATAATAGGGAGAAGTATTGAAAATATCCCTATACTCGCTACGAATTATTAATTTCATCTCTAAACTATTGACACTATTAAAAACATCTATTTACTTAGCCGACTGAAATAAATTATAAACCAAATTTGCAATGTGAGTAAAAAAAAAAACACCCTAAATTCTTACTAAATTTGTAAGTGTTTTCAACACTTTTCTTCTCGTTTTTTTAAATTAAAAATCACATACTCTTATAATGATTTGAGACCACTTACTATTTCACGTAACAAATAAAATAAATTTACACTTAAATTTTAATCCTTCAAATAAAACAATAATTTACATAAAATTTAAGAATATTTTCAATATTTTCTCTCGAAATATTAGTGAAATGATAAGTAACGGCCTTCCAAACAAAGTTGGATCCAAATATTTAACTCACTGGTTTTGCAAATTTAGTGACAAAAAAGGAGGCAATTTAACCAACAAAACAAACAAAACAATTCCCTTACACGTGTCACTTAACGCCGTTTAAATGAAACCATCCTTCCCGTGAAATTCTTAGGTTTATTTTGTAACCCCCAAACGGAAAACGCAATAAGCATTTGCATATCGCCGTCTAAAACGACCTGACTTCTCTCTCTTTCTCTCTCTCTCTCTATACATATATAGTCCCTCCATCCCCCTCTCTCTTCACTAATCGCTTGATTTCTCTGCTACACCGTCGCCGGCCGGCGAATTTCACGGTAAGGATTGATTGCTTTATTTTGTATTTTAGAGATTTGATATGTTTATATGTTCTGGAATTTGTTGTATGTACTTGTTTGAGCTGTAGAATTTGTTTCATGAATGGATATGTGTGATTAACTAGGTTTAGAGATAAGTAATGGAAATTCTGAGGTTTCTAGGGAGATGATTGGTGATTAATTTTTATTATATCATTTTTTTTTGGGATCTCTATGACCTCCGTTGTGTTTGATACATTTTTTAGGTTTTTTTTTCTGCAACAGGGACTCACTCTGTAATAGTGTTCTCCTGCAAATTAGTTAGATGTGATTGAGTTTTTTATTTTGTATAATAGAATTGGTGAAATGAATCTTAGGTTTAGTTTGATCCCGGATCTGATAACATGTTTATAAAGATTTGTTGAATTTGGTTTTGCTGAACAGTAATGGTTGTGTGACTCTTCAGCATGTAGTTCTTTCGGTTTGTGCTTTTTTGTAGTTATTAACGCGGAGAATTACTGTTTTATCAGATACAGTGAATAGGATTTCATTGTAATAGTGTTTGTGTTGACTGTAGTATGTAATTCTTCACTAGGAAGGTTTTTTCTTTTATGGGATTATTCTCTTCTAATGCCTTGTTGTTGAAGTATGTTAGACCTATAGAATTTACAAAATTGGAAATCACTGTTCAGTTTTGAGCTGAAAGTGATCTTTTAAAAATGGGATATTTATTTTCTAGTGGAATGTTATATTGTTATCTCCGATGAGTACATTTTTTCTCTTCTAAGAGGCATCTCTTCCTAGATTCTCAGCATTAGCTGTTGCAACTTTTTGCATAAATCTTATTCTATTAGGTGAGAGAGTGTTGTATTGGGTGACTTGGTGGCGCAAGCCTGATGTATGGCGTTCTCTGTACCAAACTTGAATGGGTTTAACAATGCAAGCAACCTGGAAAATGTCCATGTTGAGTGTGGAGATTGGCTCTTCAATTGCCCTCAAAGTGTCCAGCAAATATGGCATGTATAAAAGCATTTATGACCCAAACCATTCACATGCTATATGTGTTCGATATGAAGGACAATTTCTGCTGTGTTTCTGTGTACCAAAAAGATTTTGCTGCCATATTAAAATGCATACGTGCTTTGCTTTCGATAATTTTGAGTTTTTGACTTCATTTTTTTTTTGTTGTTTCAGAGAATTTAACTCCCAAATTTGAAGATGAAGTAGCATGCTGGCATTGTCATTGGTCTGACTGATAGCTGCCTAAGTGTTGTATGCTTTGTGTGTAAGCAAGCATGGGTTCCGCTTGCTGTGTTGCTGCCAGAGATAGAGCTGTTCTAGATGGATCAAGCTGTGAAAATTTGCAGAGAAATGTCCGCCAGTCTCCTACGTGGAGCTTTCGGTGGGATAATCGGGGACGAGTGGCTGGGGAGGAGACGCCAGTAAATTGGTCTTCTGATGGAATTGGTGGCAATGATGGATTAGAATTTAAATCTGGAACAACTGTAGGAACAGTGTATGCATCTGAAGAGGGTAGTCCATTGGATAGTTTCAGATCACTTGCATGGCAGAAGTCACCAGTTTCTGAAAGAAATAATCGAAACTTTTCACTTCCTTTATTGGGTTAGTACTTGCACTGCTCTCCCTTTTGCTTTTGTATGTAACAAATGAATAGATACACAACAATTAGGTGATTATGCAAATTGAAGAGAAAAAAGATGTCAAGTTCTGATTGCACATGATGAGTTTGAACCGTCTTTTTTCTTCTTCTCTTTTTGAACTTTGTGAAATATGAGAATACCTAATTGGATGACATAATGGTGGATGCTTTGTCATCCTGTTTGGGGAATGTGAAGGCAAAACTTTATCGAAGATCAAGAGTCCTCTTCAGGAAGAACTAAGCAGCTAATGCTAGCAGACCAAATTCTCACACGAGAGATGTTTTTAGGTTTAAATGTAGAGAAGGGTTATGTATAGAGTTGATTTTAGGTTAAAAATAGGAGGTAGAGAGCACCGAAATGAAATATGTTGCATGTGTGCGCTTCTCGGATGTAAAATTGTTTATCCATACAATGAGCTTCCTTTTTATTGTGAATTTTGTTTGGGTGTCTAGTACTCTACAAGTGAGCTTTCTTGCTTCTGAGATGTCTAGATTTGTCATAGAGAAGACTGAGCTGCTGGCAGTGGTGAATGATGGCTACTCTGTCTTGATAAGAGGATATTATCAAATGATGAAGATAAATAGTGGAAGGGGTTGAAGATGTAGACTATTTGTATGTTCTCCAATTGGGGAGGTGCTAGTAGCTTTAGCTGAAAATGTAGTTTCTTATGCTTCTTGTGGTGCTGCTATGATCAACTTTTTAAGATCATGGAGCATATGAAATATTTTGTTTGAAAGGTTGTTAAAATTAATAGTTAGTTGTCACTTGCTTTTTCAAAGGTTAAAGAATACTTTAAGTTGTCACTTGCCTAATTATAGGGTTGTTGGTTGTTACCGAGATCAAATATTTGTTCTCAAAGAAACTCGCAATCTCCAAGTTTTCTTGTATAACTCATATATATGCCTTGCATTTGTATTATTATTAGAGTGAAGTATAACATTAGTTAAATATGGTGAGTACTTTTCATTTTCTTGCTTATGTAGACTGCTATTTTCCTCAACCTTTAGGAAATGCCAATCCTACCTCTTTACTATGAGAAGATTGATTGCTAAAGTACACTTTTTCTCTATTTTGGACCGTCATTTTTTAGTCAGAAATTTTTATGAACAAGGGTTGATCTTTGTTGATATCAAAGAAGCACTAAGTTAATGCTTCAAAACATAGTTGCGATTCATGTTAAGTAGTTGACTGTATCAATAATGCCATTTTCATTCTCTTGCAAGGCTATGTATGCCTCCTTTTTTTGCCATAAAAATTTCTCTCTATCCAGTCTGTCCACCATACAACCTGAGGAATAGTGTTCCAACCGTAAATTGCATTTTTATTGAGATCTCTTTTACTCCCAAATTTTTAGAAACTCTATCTTCGAGTTATGCATTGACAAGCTAATTCCCAGGATGTTTAGAAAAGGACTCCAGATGTGAGAGGTGACTGTACAGTGTAAAAATAGATGATTCGAATCCTCTGATTGCTCCTCTCATAACGAGCATTTACTGCATAGATGGAACCCCCCTCTGTGGAATTTGGGTGGGTGAGGCGCTAAGCATCATTGGCTGCCACCAAATAAAGTAATTCACCTTGGATGGAGCCTGTTGCCCCAAATTTTCTTCCATGGCTATGAACTTGTGTCAGGAGGAGTTAACTACTTATAGCTAGATTGGCTGAGAACAAACCTATGGAATGTTTCATTTACTCTGGGGCACCAGACTTGTTTAGAGCTGTAAACATGCTGTTAGGTTCAAAAGTCACAACAAAAGACATGTATTTTCTATCTCCCAAACATAACAATGTCCTGTAAAGAATGAGGTTACAATTTAATGTCATCCAGCAGTAGCATTTTGCTGAGACGGATAGTGTACAGATCTGGAAATTGATCCTTGAGAGGAGAAGTCACGACCCAGTCTTCCCAAGGTTCATCTGTTCGTCATCCTCCTAAAGTGATCTTGTGTTGGAAAAGAGTTCTCCCAGAATGATCTAATGAATTTCCATCAAACTGTGCCATGCAGAGTGTCCTTAGTTTTGTCATCTAGTGATCTAGTAAAGAATATTTTTCACAATTCTCCTCCATAGGACATTGGTACCTTTATTAGATCTTCTCAACCATCATATAATAAGTCTTCTTTGTACGTCTTCAAGTCTTTTTACTCCTGGACCACTCTATCTCTTATCTGCAGCGACTCCATTTACCAGACTAACCTTCTTTTGGTTGTTACCTTGCCAAAGAATATTCTTTTTTCAGCTTGTTCAATCTGTCAATGACCAAACTGAGGTAGGGAAACAAGAGAATAGTGTTAGTAGGGTATTAAGTACACAATTGATGTCAATGAATCTACTGCCCAAGGAAAGATATTGACATTTCGGATTTGAAAGTCTTTTTTCCACCTTCACTAGAATGCAGCTCCAAATAGAAATAGACCTGAATTTTCTCCCAAGGGTAATCCCAAATAATGGGAAGGTTGCCAATATCGCAATTTAAGATGTAGAACAGTCATGGAATGTTGGGAACAGTGTCTACAGGAAACAGGAAGGTTTTTGAGAAATTAATATGACGACCAGTAATCATTCTGAAAAAAACAAACTTGTTGCTCTGCAGCTTCAAAAGAAATTAAAGTATCATATGAATATAAAATGTGAGAGACGTTCAGACCTCCATGTTGGAGGTCTCAAGTTCGAAACCCCTTGCCAGCGAAAGCAAAGGGTCTGCCTTCTGGGTCGAGCTCGTCGCACCAGGCTTGCCTAGTGCGGGTTACCTCTCCTATGTGGTCTGAGAGCTGTTGCATAGGAGCAGGGTTTTACCCTGTGCGCACTCAAAAAGGGTAGTGACTGCGGGTTTCCCTTGTCGTCAAAAAAAGAAAACTAATTGATTATATTAAGCAGAAAAATTTCTATGATATTTTTATTTTAAAAAAGTTGAAACATCTCATAATAAATTGGGTCTTTTCTACTACTCATAACATCTCATAATAAATGGAGCATTTTCTACTCTCCAACATCTCATAATTAATTGAGTATTTTCTACTTTTCCTAACATCTAATCATAAATAAGTCTTTCTATTATTTCATTTGGTTAAAATGTTCACACTTTATTGAGTTTTCTTCTCCATCAGGTACTTATCATCCCCCCTCCCTTTTTTTCTTTTGACTTTTTTAATACTTCCTTTGTCGCAATTTATGCAACACTTGTTCTTTTTCGAAAGTGAAACAGTTAAGTTGAATTACTACATATGTGACTAAAGTAACATCAAATTTGCAATATTTTCTAACCTTGACTTATGAGTCGTTACCTTTTTTGTGTGTTCTGATTTTTATTTTATAGCATAGAGAAAGTCCAATAGTATATGTATCATTTAAAATTTATCATTTGCAATACAAAATCTGTATTAAATATTTTAAGATAAATGTTCAATGCATGTTCATTTAAAATTTATCATTTGCAATACAAAATTTGTATGAAATATTTTAAGATGAACGTTCAATGCGTGTTCCCAGAGACTAGTTCCTCTATAAGCTGGAAGGAGTCATGAGCAGCCCCATTGATAAGAACAGAGGATCTTGTTGATCTCATCTCGTAGCATTCTCGAATGTTGCTTTATACAGATGGAAGTAGTCAGGATGGGACATGATAACTTCAACTGTAATTTTCTTTGTTGATTTGTCATGCCTTTAATTCTTCCAAAGGCATTGTTCTATGATTTTGTGATTGATGCTATATATATTTTGATTCTTTTGTCCCTCTTAATGTGATGAAATTTTTACAGCATATCATATGGTAGAAATCTTCTACTGATTCATCGTATTTTTATTGGAGGCCATTTACCCCAAAGATAGATTGTGTTCTCTTTTATATACCCTATTTTATGTTTTTGTTTTGCATCCTGATGGTACTGTTTGTTAAGAGATTTTTTTGGGTACGATGTTGATGTGTAAATTGCTATGGAAGCCATAACCATTATTCTCTTGTGACATACCTTTTAAATGTCGAGTATAACAGAACATTTTATTTTCACTCTCCTCCTTAGATTCTATATACTATGAAACTATAATTCGCCCTTTATGGATGGAAATCATATGTTCGTTTGGAAAATGACTATTATCATTTGCCTTTGCAGATCCCTTGGCTGAGAGGAATTCGACCGAGGTAATAACAGCGCGTTTTACTTATTTCTGAAGACAATTTCATGGCATATTTGTGAGTTTTTGACATTCCTGCTTCCTTTTGTTTCTGATAATTAGGTTAAAGACTTCGCTGGTTCAACAGCACTTTCATTCCCCTCTCCTGTAAAGCTATCTCCATCCGCTCCCTCAGTTTTATCTTTATCTGCATCTCCTTTATCATCACGTGGCCAGCTGCCTCCTGCTAGCTTTACTCCATGTTTGCCTCACCATTCTTCAGCTCACCAACTTGGACAGCAAGTTTCTGATAGCCGTGTACCAGGGCTGAAGTCACCTACATTTTCAATTTCCGAAGAATCATCTTCCTTTGTGCTCCTACCTGGTTGGAGTAATGATTCAACTAGGGGCTCTCATGGTGGATCATCAGATGGTTGGTCAGTTCCTGGCTTTGCTGACCTGGCAAATCCTCGTCGAGATAGGTGGTCTTTTGATAGTGAATCCTTTGGTTTCCATCGTGAAAGGGCCACTAGCCGAGGTTCTGGGTCATCTTCATTCGATCTCCAAACGTGTGGCATATGTGCAAAGCTATTGAATGAACTTGCTGTTGCTGTTCTAGTTTGCGGCCATGTTTTCCATGCTGAGTGCTTGGAGAATATGACATCTGAAATCAATAGGTATGACCCAGCTTGCCCTGTCTGTACTTTTGGGGAGAAGCAGGCCTTGAAGATATATGAAAAAGCAAAAGCTAAGATAGAATTGAAAGCTAGAAAGAGATTTCGAAACAGGATTGTTGACAGTGATATTAGTGGGAATGTTGATCTGTTAGAGCGTCAGAAAAGTAGTGCTCATGAAGGAGGGTGTCCCAGGATGAGCTCCAGTTCCAGTATGAAGAGCCCTTCAAAGAGGCCCTTCCTACGACATTATTTCTCCTTCGGTTCAAAGGGATCAAGATCCTACTCCGAGGGTCCTTCAACTCGGAGGAGGGGGTTCTCCTGGACAAGATCTAACAAGAAGTAGGTTTCTTTATGGACATAAAAGGTAAGGAAATCCCTTTAGACATTTTACCCAGTACTATTGTAAAGCTCCCTTCATGTTTACATCGTCGGTTTGCTATGGATTTCTGATAGATGTTAATCCAAATCCCATACTCTTGTCTGACAAATGGTTTACATTGCATTCACTTGTGCAGATAACCATGGGTATGCTCTCTGAGCTGCCTTTTTGGGTTGTAGAGAGTGGTGAAAGCAGTCATGATCTTGATGGTGGAAATGCAATGCATTTGCAGGCAAGTAATACATTGTAAAAAATGGGAAGAGTACAAGGTGGATGATTAATTTGTTCAAATAGGAAAGAAGATGCAAATTGAATTGAAAATAGTTGTTGTTTCAGTGTATGTTCTATTGGGTTTCATACATGTCAAGCCCATGAAAAAATTGTCCTGAAGATTTTATATATATGGTTAAAAGTGCTCATCTCTATTACCTACCTATATAGTAGCAGATATTTGGTGTTCTACTCATGCTTAAGAGTTGCATCAGCCATTGTATAACTTTGTATTCTTTTTGTATTTATTTGAGTCAGTTAGAGCTCCGTTTATCAGCAACCGTGACCCCTTAGGAGGATTGGTTATTGCTCTAGAGTAGTCGAGTTGAAGTAGAGCTGGACATGATTGGTTGTGCTTGAAGTTGATTGAGCAAGCCTATCATGTCCAGCTTGAAATGGACTAATTTTCGGTACACTCAGCATTAGGGGGGTCATTTCGCAGTTGGTAGGAATTATGCAGGTATCAGTTTTTCTCTTTCCTACCGTGCATAAGATAATATACCAATTCTCTTCTTCTAATTTATATATACATGGTGTACTAATTTTATACATTTAACATCTTATTTGTTAACTAGCTATTACACTTGGTATAATTTGTAAAAATAAAATAAAAAAATACATGAACAAGTTTGTTATTTTACTAGCTACCAAATGACCAAACTGTATCTAGAGCAGTCAGAGAGATGAAAGCAAGCTCTGATATCACCGATTAAGGTCCTTTGATATCTGAGTTTAAATTTACACAGGGAAACGAGTTAGCCTAAAGAACAAATGAAAGCACTGGTGTTGAAAAAAGAAAGTTTGTTGATGTTTTTGGAATGCAATTTTTTTTTAGTTTTATTATAAATGCAGAAATAACTAGTGAGAAAGTCCGCTAGTTAGTTATAACAGACTTTTATTGTATCTTCTAATTAGGGGTGTGCACTATTTGGATTAAATTGAAAAATCAAATTGAATTTTAATTTGGATTAATTTTTTGGATTCTTGGTTGATCTGATTTTACTATGGCGATTGAGAATGGTTCAACTTCAACTGAGAGTTCTGTGAATAACAATGGTGTTAACAGTAATGATCTTAGTTCTTCACTGTATGTGCATCCTTCGGATAATCCTGGTGCTTCGTTGGTTCAAAATCCTTTTGATGGAATAGGTTATAGATCATGGAGACGAAGTGTTCTAAGAGTTCTGTCAGTTAAAAACAAGTTGGGTTTTATCAATGGTGATTATAAAAGGCCTGATACAGGAACACCACAGTTTCGTCAATGGGAAAGGTGTGATGATATGGTTACTTCCTGGATTCTTAATTCTCTAACTAAGGAAATCGCAGAAAGTGTAGAATATGTTTTTGATTCATGTGAATTGTTGAAAGAGTTGGAGGATCGATATGATCAAACTAACGGTGCAAAATTGTATCAAATTCAACGTGAAATCAATGAATTATCACAAGGAACTTTGGATATTACTGCTTATTACACTAAGATGAAAAAGTTGTGGGAAGAGTTGAGTACATTACACATTAAAACTCAATGCAATTGCAATTGCACTTGTGGAGCCAAGGATAATATGTACAAAGTGGAGCAGGATAGAAGATCGATACAATTCCTTATAGGTTGAATGAAGTCTATACTGTAGTAAGAGGAAATATCCTCATGATGAACCCATTACCTTCCCTAGCACAAACCTTTTCTCTGTTGGTACAGGTTGAGAAGCAGAGAGAAATTAAACTTAGTGCTCTAATGTTCATGGAATCTACATCTTTGAATGCAAGTAGTTCAGGGAAAAAGGTCATGGAGTCTGCTGTTTTCAATTCAAACAGTTCAGGAGGAGCAGGTTCTTTTAGACCACTAAGACTAAGTAACAGTTCTACAGGGAACAACATTGTTAATTTCAAAACCAATTACTCTAGACCAGTTCCTATGGCAGTAGCAAACCTCGTGTGATATGTGACTATTGCAGAAGACCTGGACACATCAGGGATAAATGCTACAAACTACATGGCTACCCACAGACAAATAACAATCCACAGAGGAATAATTATCAAAATGAGTACAGGGATAATAATCAGAATTCTAGATTCAGCAGAGGAAAGGGGCTTATGGCTGATGTTCATGGTTGTTCAGGAGAGGCAAATGATAGAGAAGCTCGTGCAGACACAGGTCATCGACTAACTAAAGAACAATATGTTCAGTTGTGGAGTTGTTGCAACAGTTCCAAGCTGAGAAAACTAATGCTAAACACATGGACAATGGTAGTATGAATTTTGCAGGTATGATAGCATGTACTTCTTCAATTGCTTTTGGGAAATTATCTTACAGATGTTCTCACAATTAAACTGAATCTTGGATCCTTGACTAAAGAGCCTCTCATCATATGACCTTTGATATAACAGTCCTAACAAACATTACATACCTTCCATGCCCCTTGTTGATTTCCTTACCAAATGGTTATAGAGTAAAAGTCATGAAAATTGGTACTGTAATACTTGCACCAGACATTATTTTGCATCAAGTGTTGTATGTGCCTTCATTCAAATATAATCTTGTTTCAATTCATTGCCTTTCAAAATCCATGCCTAAAAGTATTGTGTGTTTTTCTGGATCTTCATGCATTCTGTAGGCCCCTTCAATGAAGAGGCCTTTGGTTATTGGTGAAGCAAAGGATGGACTTTATTTTTGGTGTTCTAAATGCTTGATGAAACATGTTCCTCCTGGCGCTGCTCCTGCTGCTTCTACCTCTGATTATCTATCAAGACCAAATGTTTTCAATTCTTAGTCTGTATTTTTTTCTACTCACTCATGTAAACATAATACACAGCCTTCTGTCTGTTCTTCCATCAATAAAACTCCTAATACTTCTACTTCTTTTATGACTCATACTTGTAATGATGTGAATGTATTGTGGCATAATAGACTTGGACATGTACCTTTTGTAAAAATGAAGGAAATTAAGTCTACACCTGAGAGTTTTTCTGTAAAACAACATTTCCTTTGTAACATATGTCCTATGGCAAGACAAGAAAGAATGCCCTTTCATCATAGTATCAAAATTTCTACCAAAATTTTTCAATTACTACATATAGATTTACTAGTTTCTGAGGACGTGCTTCGCACGTGTGTTTCATGTGAATTTTTATAGATACGTTAGAATGACTAAAATCTCATGGAAATATATATGTAAATTGTAATGAATAATAAAAAGTAACAATTACAAAATTCAAAGATTTACGGCAATAAAACATTCATAGAAAACTAAATTAAGAAGTCTAACAGAGTGAAAAAAAAGACAACAAGAAACAGAATATTTAAGAAAAAATACAATATAGACATTATTCTTATAAGATTGATATATATATAGATGAAAAAATAAGTACAAAATTAGTACATAACTCTCTGAGTTTTTATCGACTCCTTTCATATCCTATCAAAATTAAAGAGTTTTCATCATCTCTTTTTACTATAGAATAAAAATAATAACCTAATAATCTTGGTAGGGGTTTCATGAGATAAAGAAGTTGAATTTATAGAAATAGAATAGAAGGAATATCAAAAGATATCTTAAAGTTTTAGTTTAAATATTTGAAGGTTATGAATAAGAAAAGATGAGAGTTATGAATATTAAGAGTATAAAAGTTAAATAAGTAATTAGAAAATAATAATAAATAAATGAAAAATATGAAAAAAAAATTAAAGTTAGCAAACCATGTAAAAAGAACAACTAAAGTTCTTATTATGTAATTAAGCATTAATGAATTTAAATTCGTGAATCTAGAGTCATTCTTTAATAATAATCAGGATGACATTATCAAGTGCGTCTCCATTTTGTAGATTTGCACCCTTTAAATTATTAAATTTCGTTGCTTATCATAAAGGATAATACTTTTTCCATATCAATCATATTATTCATGAAAGGGGTTAATGAAAAAGTAATTAGAAGAAGAAAAATAAAGAAATTTAGGTAAAGATTTTTCTTTAAAACATTATATTTATTATTTACATATAGATTATAGATGATAAATATTAATAGATTAGATACTTAATTAGGAATTAATCTTTGAAAGTCTAAAAGTCATTAACATTTGATTAAATTTATACAATCAAATATTTAAATATTTTATAACAATTTAATTTATAGAAGGGGTAAAACCGTAATTCAACTTTCAATTTTTTTGTTCATGCTTTTAGTAATACTAGTTTCTGAGGATGTGCGTCGCACGTGTGTTTCATGTAAATTTTTATAGATACGTTAGAATGACTAAAATCTCATGGGAATATATATATAATTATAATGAATAATAAAATGTATCAATTACAAAATTCAAAGACATACGACAATAAAACATTCATAGAAAACTAAATTAAGAAGTCTAAAAGAGTGAAAAAAGACAAAAA
The DNA here is from genome assembly GCF_001406875.1 of Solanum pennellii. Taxonomy (NCBI): domain Eukaryota; kingdom Viridiplantae; phylum Streptophyta; class Magnoliopsida; order Solanales; family Solanaceae; genus Solanum; species Solanum pennellii. The sequence continues at coordinate 65,533,770 of NC_028646.1, forward strand.
GAAACAAAATATTTTAGTAAAAATACAATATAGACATTATTCTAATAAGATTGATGTATATAGATGAAAATATAAGTACAAAATTAGTACATAACTCTCTGAATTTTTATCGACTCCTTTCATATCCTATCAAAATTCAAGAGTCTTCATCATCTGTTTTTACTATAAAATAAAAATAATAGCCTAATAATCTTCATAGGGGTTTCATGAGATAAAGAAGTTGAATTTATATAAACAGAATAGAAGGAATATCAAAAAATATCTTAAAGTTTTAGTTTAAATGTTTGGAGGTTATGAATATGAAAAGATGAGAGTTATGAATATTAAGAGTATAAAATTTAAATAAGTAATTAGAAAATAATAATAAATAAATGAAGAATATGAAAAAAAAATTAAAGTTAGCAAACCATGTAAAAAGAACAAATAAAGTTCTTATCATGTAATTAAGCATTAATGAATTAAATTTGTGAAGCTAGAGTCATTCTTTAATAATAATCAAGAGGACATTATCAATGTGCGTCTCCATTTTGTAGATTTGCACCCTTTAAATTATTAAATTTCGTTATTTATCATAAATGATAATACTTTATCCACATCAATTATATTATTCATGAGAGGGGTAAAAGTTATAAGAAGAGGGAAAGAAAAGAAATTTAGGTAAAGATTTTTAAAAAAAATAATTATAACTATTATATACATATAGATTATAGATGATAAATATTAATAAATTAGATATTTATTTAGGAGTTGATCTTAGGAATTCTAAAAGTCATTAACATTTAATTAAATTTATACAATCAAATATTTAAATATTTTATAATAATTTAATTTGTAGAAAGGGTAAAACCGTAATTCAACTTTCAACTTTTTTGTTCATGCTTTTAGTAATATATGATATGATGGGGTCCATATCACATGGTAACACATGATAAACATGGATATTTTATCACTATTGTTGATGACTATAGTGGATGCACATGGAAACAATTGTTGACATGTAAGAGTAACACTCTAGTCATCAAAAATTTCTTATCCATGATTGAGAATCAATTCAATACCCGTGTTCAGACCATAAGAACTGACAATGGACTTGAGTTTGTTAATGCAGAAACATCAAATTTTCTTGAGGGAAAAGGAATTATACATGAAAGAACTTGTCCTTACACACCCCAACAAAATGGGGTGGTGGAAAGACAAGTTCTTTCATGTATAATTCCTTTTCCCTCAAGAAAATTTGATGTTTCTGCATTAACAAACTCAAGTCCATTGTCAGTTCTTATGGTCTGAACACGGGTATTGAATTGATTCTCTATCATTTGCCTCTCCTGAACAACCATGAACATCAGCCATAAGCCCCTTTCCTCTGCTGAATCTAGAATTTTGATTATTATCCCTGTACTCATTTTGATAATTATTCCTCTGTGGATTGTTATTTGTCTGTGGGAAGCCATGTAGTTTGTAGCATTTATCCCTGATGTGTCCACGTCTTCTGCAATAGTCACATATCACACGAGGTTTGCTACTGCCATAGGAATTGGTCTGAGAGTAATTGGTTTTGAAATTAACATTGTTGTTCCCTGTAGAACTGTTACTTAGTCTTAGTGGTGTAGAAGAACCTGCTCCTCCTGAACTGTTTGAATTGAAAATAGCAGACTCCATGACCTTTTTCCCTGAACTACTTGCATTCAAAGATGTAGATTCCATGAACATTGAGCATTAGGTTTAATTTCTCTCTGCTTCTCATCCTGTACCAACAGAGAAAAGGTTTGTGCTAGGGAAGGTAATGGGTTCATCATGAGGATATTTCCTCTTACTACAGTATAGACTTCATTCAACCCCATAAGGAATTGTATCAATCTTCTATCCTGCTCCACTTTATACATATTATCCTTGGCTCCACAAGTGCAATTGCAATTGCATTGAGTTTTAATGTGTAATGTACTCAACTCTTCCCACAACTTTTTCATCTTAGTGTAATAAGCAGTAATATCCAAAGTTCCTTGTGATAATTCATTGATTTCACGTTGAATTTGATACAATTTTGCACCGTTAGTTTGATCATATCGATCCTCCAACTCTTTCAACAATTCACATGAATCAAAAACATATT
>NC_028646.1:65536428-65631344 GCF_001406875.1 Solanum pennellii
TATATATATATATATATAGTTATTTTGGAGTTAACCACTTTTGTCCCTTTTTGGTTATTTTCATTATGATTTAGTTTATTTTCTTATTTTTGGACATCTATAATTGACATACTTTTACGTATTTTGAGTTTTACGTTTTATTTGTGATTTATATAAAAAAGTATATTTAAGAAATTCAATTTATAAATATAATTTTTTTAAAATTGCAAATGTAACTTTGTTATGTTTCTTATTATTGACATAACTGATTAAACAAATCGAAAAAACCCAAAACCAAAAGAGAAAAATCAAATCAAATTAAACTTATTTTGATTCGGATTGAGTTACACTTCTTCAAAATCAAAATCAAAAACTCATACCGCATAGCATAAAATCGAACTAAAAAATCGAATGCACACCTCTACTTGTAATATCACTTTAATTTGAGCTAAAATGGAAATCACTCTAGTTAGAGTCGTAACAAATGATTTTATTTTTTTAATGTTAATATATGACTTCTTTGCTATTGAATTGATATTTTTTATTTAAATTAAAAGCCTATCGAAAACAATTTTTCTTTCTTAATAAAGTAGGAATAAGGCTACATTTTCAGACCCAACTTATAAAATTACATGTAGTAAATTTTCTCCTCGCACATTTGCTATGTGAAAATGAAGCTAAACTATATCAAATATCTAACATGATTTCAGAATTCAATCGCACAAACTGCATTATATCATATATTCCGTCCAATCTTTCACCTTACCATATCCATAGCAAACTATAAGTGGAAAAAAATCAAAGCATCCGTGCTGAACAAAAAACAGTTGAGCATGTGCCTAATGCTAATGCTTTTTACATAATTCCTGAATATGGGCAATACAAGTATATGTAACTACAATTGCAAAGACAGATTGTGGAACAGTCCAATAGTATCATCACTCCTATGGGGTTGGTTATATCACACAATGACAAAAATCCCTCACTCCTTGCCAATATCGGCAGTACAGTGCACACTTGATTCAAGTTTCTTTGCTTCATTCAGTTTCCTTACAGCCTGTAATTAAATATTCAAACTTTGAATTACCCTCCAACTAGTCAACACAGCTTGTAAAAGAAGAACCAGACGTACGTACCTTCATGAAATCCTCATGGATGACATAATCACGCTCTGCACGTACTGCTGATATACCAGCTTCAGTGCACACATTTCGAAGATCAGCTCCATTAAAACCCTGAGGAGAAACAGATTGTCAAAGCTCCCCCTTAGGCAACACAAGCAAACTATTTTTCATAGCATCGCTAGCACACCTCAGCAAGCTTAACAACAGCTTCATAATCAATGTCACCATGTTTGGCAATTCCAGCAGCATGAATCTTGAGGATCTCAATTCTTGATAGTTCATTAGGCAACGGTATTTCTATTTTTCTATCTAACCGACCAGGGCGAAGAAGAGCTGGGTCCAAAACATCTGGCCTGTTTGTTGCCATAATCACTTTTACCTGCAAGCAGAACAAAGATTAACTACTTAGCATCAATGTATTTTTTACTATAAAAAATAAAAGCAGAAAGCAGAAGACCACAGTAATCAAAGCTAAACTCAAGCAAATAATCTATATTCTCTCCTGATTTAAGCAATCTTCTCTTTCTTTTTAGTATGTATCATCGTTATGATAGACAATCAAGTTTTGAGGAATTATCCTTCTTGTACAATCCAAGAAACAAGAACTGCAAGTAAGGGACGAGTGTGCACACCATAGATCATAAATCTATAGAAATTCCCATTATATATCATCTTCTTAGAGATATATAATAAGATCAACTTAAGACCTTTCCAATATGGTCAAATCCATCCAACTGATTAAGCAACTCCATGAGCGTTCTCTGAATTTCACGATCTGCACTTGTTCCCTCACTAAATCGACGTCCACCAATTGCATCAATCTCATCCATGAAAATGATGCAAGGCTTTACACAAAGACAAAAACTATCAGTACATTTTGAGGCAGTACCAGCAGTGGTTCACTGGATTTAGTATACCCAGGATGTTATTGAAGTCCTTACTTGGTGATCACGAGCATAGTTAAACATTTCCCGTATCAATCTCGCACTCTCACCTATGTATTTATCAATAATGGCACTTGATACTACCTGCATTTCTCACAAACTATAAATAAACACTGATATTATGAAATACTTCGAAAAGGGAGGAAATAACCAAAACCTCTACTATAATACCTTTAAGAAATTGGCATCAACGTTGCTGGCAATTGCCCTGGCTAACAAGGTCTTGCCAGTCCCAGGAGGCCCATAGAGAAGAACACCCTGAGACGAACAAACTTGGTAGCATCAGAAGAAACTTAAAGTATCAGCAACTTCAACTATGCAAGCACCATGAAAAATGCAGAGACACAAGAATATGGTCAAGTTATATTAAAAAAGTCACCTTTGGAGGCTTAATTCCAACACGGATGAAAAGTTCAGGGTTCATCAGAGGTAGTTCTATTGATTCTCTCAGCTCTCTGATCTGATCTGACAGTCCACCCACAGCAGAGTAGCTTATATTGCCAGGATCTTCATGAAGCATATTATGCACCAGAGGATGAACCTGTCATAAGAAACTCAAGATAAGGAACTCAGGGTGGAATAAATATGATAATTATCTACAAGTTCCCAACACTAGCCCAGAAATAACCACTAACTTCATGTGGGAGTGCCCTCATGATTGTAAGAGTCAACATATCGAGAACCACTCTAGTGCCAGAAGTTAGATTTTCCTTATCCATTTTACTGCAACGGCCAACCACATACCTTGAACCGCTACCGACTTTAACTATCACTGAAAAATAAATGTTTTAAATTAATCCAAAAAATTACTTCAACTTGTTAATAGCAACTTAAAACCGGGTCAACGGAACAATCCCAATAGAACGCAATATGAAGATGAATAAGTAGTAAATATGGTAATGCATGTTCATAGCTTAAAGAAAAGTAAAGAATATGGATAAACAGTATGTACAGACAATGTACACATGATTAAAACCTATAAACAGCACCACTTGTCACTAGCTCACTTCCATCTTTGCAGCACAAAACCACAATGTTACGTCTAGAAGTAGACTTCTTCTCTAGGTAAAAGAATAAAGGTTCGTATACAGGGCCTCACTTCATCATTATATATGTTTATAATTTTTTATTTTGGGAGGTGGGGAATTTTACTCCTTAAAATCCATAGATCTCAAAAAAATGACAACAAACAACGGAAATACTAGAAGAGAATGTATTACTGCGTTTGTCATCTAGAGGCCGGAGCACTTTGCCTATGATCTGCCCAACGCTCTGAAGCAACTTCAAATCATCTTCTGTTTTACCATATTCCTTTTTGGCTGCACGCAAATTTTCTTTCACTATGTACAATTTTACAACCAGCATCAGTTATACAACAATTTGAACACAGGAAGACAATAGATATATAGTGAAGGTTACTAGCACTTGGACAGAAAATTGTTTGGCATCCTATATAAAAAGAAACAAAATAAATAGATAAAATCAGTGACCATAAAGGAAATATTAACGGTTACAGCATAATTAGCTGTCCCAAAGCAGACTCATTCCTTTGAGTTTTCATTTCCCAATTCGTGATGTAAGATGTGCACTGTTTGTCAATGCTAAACAGCTAAGGATTTAGGTTATAGATGATATACCGATTGAAGCGCATACAATAACTCTCATTTTGACTGATATGGAAGTAGTACAAAACAGAGTTACAGACAACCATAATCACTGGCTTATCAGAAATTTTACCGCAGAAAATTATAAAGAATACTTAATAGGTCAATCGAGAATCATTACAAAGAAAGCGAATTATTTGAATAAAAAAATCTAAGCAAAGGTTATGATCCCCCTTAAAATCTTGAATAGATATTTACACTAAAATGGTGATGTCTGATGACATCTTATGATGAAGTCATCACAACTCTACCTCAATAGTGCAGGACCCTTTGAGAATAAGGAGTAAAGAAAAGCGAAGATGATAAGCCTAAATGAGAAAAAAACTAGGAAAAGAAGAAGAACCATAAAAAGTAATCCCAATCAGAGATATTGGAGTAAACTGCCCAAAAGCAATTTACTCAGAAGAACGTGTATACAATGTATGTTTGAAATACTGATAAGAATACTCCCAATACCGATGAATTCAATAATAATTAGAACACACAAAATAAAGTTAAGGTTCTCTAATCACCTATGCCCATCCAAAATCCTTGTTCCAAAAGGCCTCCTAAGTCCTAAACAAAGTTAAAAACCTTATAGAATTTAGCCAAATTGTCATAGATATTTGGACAAGGCTTAAAGCTCATAGATACTTCAGGAAAAGAGTTTCTATTTTTTCCCCTTTTTTCAAGAAAAATTGTGACACAGTATAGCTTTCCAAGACTTAAAATCATTCATGTTTTTTTAATCAAGGACTTAATAATCAAACATATTTGATGTTCTAAAGTATTAATAATCAAATACATAATTAAAAACAGAAGAAAATACTCATAATTGATACAGCATTTTTTGTTTACTGTGTCTCTTGATCTTTCAATACTTCTCTATGTTTATAGTTGCTTTCGCAATTAAAACTAGTTCCTCAGGAAAATACTATCTCTTAACTTGCCATTTCCTAGTAGACTTACGGTGCCTCAAATTTTTTACTAGTGAAACATCCGCTTTGGTCTTTCTTGGCATGGTTACAAACGTACATGTTTCTCCCAAACCATAAAACTGATTTTCTCATTCAAACAAAACGCTTTTGATTCTTCGTTCAGTTTCTCCTTTCTTCAAATAGGTAAAGAAAGCAATGCTATTTCAATTTGCAAATCTTACTGCCTATGGGAGGAGTCATTTGCAGTAGCGCTTTCAAAATGATAGGTTTCAATTATGTTGTAGTATATCTAAATTAACTATGATTACCATTTGCAACTTGTACTCGAACTAGTTAAGAAGCACTAGCACTGATACCCTATGGTGTAGAGCTGCATTCCCAAAAAATGAGCATAAATCAAACAACAGTGGAAAACCCAAAAAAAATACAGTGGATAACCTTGTCAACTCTTTCCACATACAAAGGTTACATAGACTTATGATGTTGCTTCATAGGTCAGGAGATAAATTTGAGGTCCAACTGTGAGAAGTTTTTGGCAAGGAAAACTATGTAGCAATGTTTCTGATTTCTAAGATTCTTTCATAAAGATAAATGCAGCTACGAATTACAGGAAGGAATAACTTAAGATCTGTAGTTTTGAGAAGTTGTGATGTCCTTTTACAGACCAAGTCATGAACTCGGTACAAAGCAAAATGTTTCTGATAAGGCAGGAAAACATGTAGTCATTCTTCTTAATTATAAGATGCTTTAATAAACATAAAATACGCTACGTGTTGAATGTCATCGGTTAAAATTAAACTTTAAATTGATTTGCAAGTTGTAGGACAAAGTTAAAGCTTTCCATCATTAACTCAAAATTACAACAGAAAGTTACAGAAATTGAAAATCCTTCTAATTGAACATGAATTCACTACTGAGCTTGGAAAGTTATTGTTATAAGCTAGTAGATGCTTGTTGACCAGACAACCACATAAATGACACTTCAATTTATTTTGTTTTGGTGCCGTGGGGTCCAGGCCAGCTTTCGCACACCTCAGCTGATTACACGGGATACCTTTCACCTCCCACCAGCAACACGTCTCAGAACAGATAGGAAGAAATCACCTAATGTTTTTGGCCCTGTTGGGAATTGAACCTTAGACCTCATGGTGCTCAATCCACATCATTGACCACTAGGCTACACCTTTGGGAGCATAAATGACACTTCAAATTGACTTGTCTATGAATAAGAGCAGAGCTTAGTGCTCACTATCTTTAGTTCATTGATCAGAAACTACAAAGTCAAGTGAATCAGTGATGTTAAATGTTAAAATATGTGAACATTCACGACATGTAGCACATTAATGGAAGAAAGTAACTTATCTTGTATGATATAGAAACTAATTACTTATGTTACTACAAGTCGTCGAGATCCCAACATAATGAATCTTTGTGATGTGTAGTCAACAACTAATCCAACAAGTATTATTCTTCTTTTCTCTTTTCACATGGTATCAAAGCCTCTAACATTTTGTTAAAACCTAGGTAGAAAGAAGTTAGCCATTTGCTAATCAGAAGAAAGTGAAAGCCCTTGTTGAATGACAAACATCCAACGACAAGAACAACAAAGGACCCTAGAGATCTTCACACCATACAGTTGCTCTCATTGTGCATTTAACTAAACCAAATTATGATCTTTCATTTCTTTTTCTCTTACCTTAAAGGTGTGTTTGTTGGAAAATATTTTTCAATTTCTCCATGCTTATAATAAATTTTTGAAAACATATGCTTTAGGAAAACAGGTTCCTTAAAATTTATAATAAAGAAGACTTCCCCAGTAGAAGTAGAAAAACAAGTTCCATATAAAGCATTCTACAATGATCGTCTCCTCCCCAACCTCCAACACATCCCACCCCTATTTCCAACCCACTTCTCCCCATCCCACCCCCATAGCCGTCATCCCCATCCCCACCAACCCCACCCCACTCTATAGTATTTATCTAGATTATATACACATGTTTTTGAGTATAACATTTTTGTTACACACCAAACACAAGAAAGTAAGTATTCTATTCCAAAACAAAATTCAGAACCTGCCACAACAAGTTACAGATTCCTAATTACAATTGTGGAAAGTACTAGAAAGATCTTTAATCCTATAGCAAAATTTACAAGGAACCTAAAAGTAAGTAAGAAAATCACTTATTTCTTAGGAAAGCATTTCCCTTCGTGCCAAACACACCATAATCATTGTTTTATCCCTACAAAAAGCAATCATAGCATAAGCACATGGACATATTCATACATTGCGAGAAACACCACAAAGAACCCACTAAAACAAACCTGAGGGTGGTTTCAATATAACTAAGCTCTGCAGGAATTAGTAATTTTTTACATCAAGACTTAAGCAAACACATCATACTAAAAGATGGCTGCATGACATTCGTATAATAAGGGACTTAAGATTTGTCAATCAATCTTCAATACCAATCCCAAATTAGTTACAGTCAGTATGAATCCCCTATTCATTCAGAAACTTTGGATTCTTGAACTTTACACCAACTCTCTCGCCAGAAGACATACTTTTCTCTTCTTTTTGGAAAGTTGTCTCTCACCGGAAGACATACCATCTATCCTTCCCTGCTTACCCTTAAGAAACCAAAAATTAGTAACGCCTAAAAATTGCTGTATCTAAGCAAGGGATTATCAACTCAAACGCCTCTTAGGTTTTTTATGAGTTGGCAAATAACTTAATTTCCCCTCTATCTCTTTCTTCTTCATTTCTCTTCCACATTTCTGGTATCAGGAGCTTCTCTTGTTACAATTATCAACTAAAAACGCCTCTTTATGCGTATATAGAGATGATACTAGAACTCCTTTTTTATCCTGTTATAGTTTAGAGGATCGATCCAATATTTCAGTAGCTAGCAAGCTAAAAGATAAGTTATGCACACCACAGTTCAGCACAAGCTAAACGTACATATGTGTAGTATACAGATACACGTATAAACACACACACACACACATATTCACTGTCTTATAATCCTCGATTAGCTTCTGTTGTTACAATCATCAACTAAAAACGTCTCTCATGTGTAGAACTCCTTTTATCCTGTTATGGTTTAGATGATCAATCCAATATTCCAGTAGCTGGCAAGCTAAAAGATAAGTTATGATCACCAAAGTTACAGAGGCAAGCTAAACATACACATATGTAGTATAAAGATACATGTACAAACACATTTATACATAATGTGTGCACGCATTCACTGCCTATAAATCCTGGATTAGCTTCTGTTGTTACAATCATCAACTAAAAACGTCTCTCATGTGTAGAACTCCTTTTATCCTGTTATGGTTTAGATGATCAATCCAATATTCCAGTAGCTGGCAAGCTAAAAGATAAGTTCTGATCACCACAGTTTCAGAGGCAAGCTAAACGTACACATATGTAGTATGTAGATACATGTATAAACACATTTATACATAATGTACGCACGCATTCACTGCCTATTAATCCTCGGTTAGCTTGTGTTCATCAGGTAACCAAAATGAAGTTAAGAATTCAGGAAGAGTAGGGTTTTGAGATTTTTAGAGAATTTTACCTGCCCATAGCTGAGCATCTAGCTCCTTCTGCTCGAGTTGCTTTTTCCGGAATTCAGCATATGCCGTACGGCGGCGGACATTTTCCGACTCGCTCGTCATCGGAATATTCTCAATCACCTATCTAAATTCAAATGACTTGCAGAAAACGAAACAGAAATAGTGTGATCTTCTACTCTTTTCTTTCTACAAAATGAAAAAAGTGGAGGTAGCAATTGAGTGGGCTTAAGCTAAATTGTGACTTTGTTCAAAGCCCAATGATATCAAAAAGACTTTGAAACATGAAGAGCATATCATATCCAAATTTTGAGATTGTTTAAAGGAATTTTGAGTTGATTGAGAGGGAAAAAAAGTTGTATATTTTATTGTATCAACAATGTATAAAAATGTAGTATATCATTTATATACGATTATACATTATCTATATAACGGAATAAGGTCAAAATTGCCCTTAAACTATCCGAAATAGCTTATATGTATTCTTAAACTATATTTCGGCTCAAAAATACCCTTTCCATCAAACTATTGGGACACATCTACCCTTTTAGTTAACGAAAGTATCCATGTGTGTGTTAAATGACACATGAACGCCACATGTGCACGCCAAACAGACCCCACCTCCACGTGCATAGACGACTTAAATCTCTAATTTCACTCTTTTTCCCCCCATTTCAATTATTCGGTTTTGAATTTTTTAAATAATGCTCACCGAATACCATACTAAACAACTTCTGTTTGATTCATACACCATGACACCGAATATATCACGTAAGTTTATCCATGACCAGTAAAAAATGAAATCATCTAAAACCCGGTCCCTAATGCAACCCAATTATGGCCAAACAAAAATCTATAGATAAATATTCTATAACTACTCCCATAATCTATGATTGAACGTTAGCTAAACTTTTGAACTTTCCCCAATTTTGAATGAAAACCCTAACCTTCAATTTCATTTTTTTTTTTCTATTAGATCTTCTGTTGTGGGCTTCTTCAATTCCATTTGTATCTTTTTTTTTCGGTGGGTGAGTTTTGTTGATTTGAAGACGGATAAGTGAGTTGGTGGCCCTAACTATTTATGGAATTGCATGAATTTGAAATGTATTGATATTTTAGTGATTTAGAATTGTAGTACAAAATTGGATTCAGCAAGAAAAAATACGAAAGAAGGAACCAATAATCTTTTTAGCTGTTTATAGATTATATAGATAATTGTTTGAGGAATGGGGAGCTCAGAATCAGAAGGGGGAATGTTGGAATGCGATAACAGAAGTATTGTTTCTAAAGGAAAAGATGAAATGAGGGGGAAAAGAGTGAAATTATGGATTTAATTCGTCGATGTGGTAGTGGAGTGTGTTTGGCGTGCACATGTGGCATCCATGTGACATTTAACACACATATGAAGAGAGATGAGCGAAATAGGAGAGAGAGAAGCGAAAGAGTCAAATAATGCATTTAGAATAAATTAGACTATATATATTCGAACTACATGTATATAGATTTATTTGGACGCACCAAATACATATATGTGAAGTCCAAAATCTGGTAAATTCGTAATATTGCAAACTAAATATTAGGGTAATAATTAAATAAACTATTATTGAGGAAAATAATAAATATAATATAAAATCTTTTAATGAACGATAAAATATTCGATCAACATATTTAAGAACCTTCATGTTTGTTTATCTTTTTCATATTATTCGTCCTTTTTTTTTAATAGAATTTTTTTTATCCTAACATAAAAGGATTAATAGAAAAAAATGAATTATATCATTAGTTTTGAAGGAAGAATATAAGTTAATCCCTTCATAATAAGTGTAATTCGAAATCAAACTAAGATAAACAATAAATTTATTTTATTTTTTGTAATTGATGGACAAATCCAAACCAATCCATTACATATAAAAATACGTTCGGACCAAATAATTTTACAATATTTCTTATAGTTAAAAGACATTCTTAACCCTTTTCCACGAATCAATCATCTATCAAGCTCCAAATTTGATCAAAACAATGTCTAAAAATAGGTTATAACTTCTAAAAAAGGTAAGTAAAAAAACGAAGAGTAGAGAGAAAACAACGCTAGATAACCATGTTAACCACTAAAACATGTAACAAAATAAGGCAACTAACATTAACAGAAATTCAAAAAAAATAAACTTGGCATATTTTTTTCACCCCAAAAACATGGCCAAAACTACACACAATTGAAATCTCTCACATTCATTTTTTTTTCCTCTTCTTCTTCTTTTTATCTTTTAAGGTTTGGGGAAAATATTATCAAAGGGTCTAAAAATGAAAACAAAACATAAATTAACACCCCTACCCTTTACCCCTACCCCTACCCCTACCCATATTATGGGTATTTTATTGATATGTTTCATTTTTTCTATCACAAATTCATTTGTCATTGCTCAAGATGATGCTGTACCTGCAAAATCATTTCCTGTATTCACCCCAGAAGATAATTTCCTCATCGATTGTGGTGCTACTTCATCGGTCACACTTCCGGGGAATAAGGCTTTTCAACCTGATCAAAATACCGCGAAATATCTTTCTTATACTGGTAAAGATATACAAGCATGTGCATCAGACAAAGTCAATGTTCCTTCAACGTTATATGTAAACGCGAAAATCTTCACAACTGAAGCTATTTACACGTTTCATGCCAGTACTTCAGGGTTGCATTGGATCAGACTACATTTCTTTCCATTTAAATACGAAGAATATGATCTTAAAACAGCTAAATTTTCTGTTAAAACAGATAGTTTGGTACTTGTACGTGATTTTCAAATTGGTAAAGACGAGGCTATTGTCAAGGAGTTTGTTGTTAACGTTACCTCAGAGCGTTTTGCTATTAAATTTGAGCCAGCTCAAGGATCTGTAGCGTTTGTTAATGCTATTGAGTTTGTTACTGTACCTGCTAAAATGCTTGATTATTCTGTTCCAGTTCTATTCCCCGTTTCACAGAGATTTGATCTTTCTAAAACTAATTTCCAGACGATGTATAGGCTTAATGTCGGTGGCCCTGCTTTGGATTCAACGAACGATACTCTTGGAAGAAATTGGATGTCTGATAATCAATTTCGAAACAATGCTACTGGTGCAGAGGTATCAACACAAGCCTCTGCTATTAATTATTTGAAATCATCAGGAGGTTCACCGTTGATTGCGCCACCAACAGTTTATAGTTCTGCTGTAAAAATGGCGGATTCAGAAACTACGATTGCTAATTTTAACATATCATGGAGTATGGATATCGACACTGTATATCCTCACTTGATTCGCTTACATTTCTGTGATATTATTAGCAAAGCTCTTAATGAGCTCTATTTCAATGTGTATATCAATGACAAGATGGCTATTTCTGGGCTAGATTTGTCATCATTGACAAATCATTTGTCTACAGCTTTTTACAAGGATTTTGTTGTGGATTCTTCCATGGTGTCTAACCCACTCGTTGTACGTGTTTCTCCTGTGAATGATGTTCAAGGTTTTAGAAATGCGATTCTAAATGGGCTTGAGGTTTTTCGGATGAATAACTCTGTTGGTAGCTTGGATGGGGAATATGGTGTTGATGGACAAAAACAAAGTGGTCCAAGTAAAACAGTGGCTTATGTTGGATTCGCGATGATGTTTGGAGCGTTTGTGGGGTTGGGTGCAATGGCGGTTAAATGGCAGAAGAGACCACAAGATTGGCAAAAGAGGAATAGTTTTTCGTCTTGGTTACTTCCGGTTCATGCTGGTGATTCAACATTCATGTCATCATCTTCGCGAAGCAAGAGCCAATTCTTCTCATCAAAGAACATGGGATTAGGTCAGTACTTTAGTTTTGCTGAATTGTCAGACGCCACCAGGAACTGGGAACCTAGTGAAATAATCGGTGTTGGTGGCTTTGGAAATGTATACTATGGAGAACTTGATGATGGTACAAAAGTTGCTGTCAAGAGAGGAAATCCACAATCAGAGCAAGGTATAAATGAATTCCAGACAGAAATACAGATGCTATCTAAGTTGAGGCATCGACATTTAGTGTCGTTGATTGGGTATTGTGATGAAAGTGCTGAGATGATATTGGTTTATGAGTTTATGCAAAATGGTCCATTGAGAGATCATCTCTACGGAAAGAACATGCCGCCTTTATCATGGAAGCAACGATTAGATATCTGTATTGGTGCTGCTCGCGGACTTCATTACCTCCACACGGGTGCATCTACTGGGATCATACATAGAGATGTCAAAACCACCAACATTTTGCTTGATGAGAATTTTGTCGCAAAGATGGCTGATTTTGGTCTATCTAAAGATGGACCGACAACAGAACAGACTCATGTGAGCACTGCTGTGAAGGGAAGTTTTGGCTACTTAGATCCTGAATACTTTAGGAAGCAACAGTTGACAGACAAATCTGATGTCTACTCATTTGGGGTTGTACTTCTTGAAGCCTTATGTGCTCGTCCTGCTATTAATCCATCATTACCAAGAGAGCAAGTGAATTTGGCAGAATGGGCAATGCAGTGGAAAAGAAAAGGGTTATTGGACAAGATAATTGATCCAACACTTGTAGGACATATAGATCCAGAATCAATGAAGAAATTCGCGGAAGCAACAGAGAAGTGTTTGGCTGAATATGGTGTTGACAGACCTACAATGGGTGATGTTTTATGGAACTTGGAGTACGCGTTGCAGATGCAAGAAGCCTCGTTACAAGGAAAGACAGAAGACATCGATAACAAAGCAATTGTTGCACCAATTCCTCCTCCTACAGTTGCCCATGCTAATGTTTCAAATGATAACAAACATATTTCTTCACCACAACAACATACAAATCCTACTGAAGTTCAACCCATTGATGACAAGTCAGGGACTTTTGCTCAATTTGAGCCTATAAATGGACGATAAAACAAACACTTAGCTTGTTTGATAGACAAATCAACAATCTACAATTGAAGGTTATGAAATACATGTGTATGTAGTAAAATTCAGCTTTATATGGATGCCATTTTGCTGAAAAATGTAATTGAGAACAATGTAATGTTTCACATAAAATACTACTTTACTACATTGTTTTTCTTCTCTTAAATTTATTGGCATCTCTTTGTATCCTTTAATTTCTCTCTTTATTGATGGATAAAATAACTCAATCAGATGATCTATCAAGTAGTACTTCTTAAGTAGTTGTATCATATTTTTATAGCCAATTTGCCACAAAAACTCTTTGCGAAGTAATTTATCAAACTAACCATTAGTCTGAAGAACCAGAAAAAAATATAGTGCAGCAACTAGCAACGATCTTCTCCACTAACACCTGCCGTATTTCTACATCAAGCATATGAGAAATCTAATAGAAAATCAAAAGCAAAACATTATTCTTAAAGGTGTAGCCCACATAGGGAGGTGCAAGAGAATGATGTTTGTGGCAACCATCCTGCCATTGTCGGGATAGTTAGTGAAGGAAGCTCTGCTGGAAGCCTCCTTTATAAACCCCTGCAAGATAGTAGTTAGGGAAGTCAATATTACAACAAAAGCAAATTTGAATATGCAGGAAACTGAAAATAAAAGAAGAGCGACGAAAGGTTGTTCAAAAGAAAAGAAGAGGTGTGAAGAAAGCTCACAAAATGACAATACAATTAATCCCACAGAACTATATCAGGTTCCAGTCCCAAAAAAAGTGCTTCAAGAACGAAGATACAATAGCAGGAAACAAAATTTCAAGCAATTATCCTGCTATACAGGCTTTCCATTTGGAAGAAAAATTCAGACCTCAAAAAATGATTTTTCGTGATATTTGTTTGTTTGATGATTGATCATGTAATTGTCAGATTTTCATTCAACATTCATCATAAGCTTCTGGAGGATGCAGCTGAGTTAAAAAAGAGAAGTAAGCTCCTGTAAATGACTTGGCCTCCTAAACCCAAAATCAAGGGAGTTGACAAAATCTAAAAATATAAGGGAATTATTGACATCACTAAGATTACACCATGCAAAAAGGTTTTACTAAGCATCTCTACGTTAAATCATAAAGTGGAGTTGTGTTTCCATCAGAACACCTCTGATTCTTCTCCTTCAAAATACTCCATATTACACACTATGAAATCACCCTCCATGAAATATTTCTGATGGTTTTCTCAACTCACTAGCTACCCCACGACCAAGCAAATGACTTTCCATGGCTCGAAATAAAATTTTGCACTTAAATGTGTAAATTTCATCTGCAAATGGTAATCATCTCAAATGCAGTTCACTTGGGCAAGTGCGAAAGGAGGATGGAGTAGGCAACAGATACAAAGCTCCATACGCAGTTACGCGCACATCACAAAACTTGAGAGAAGGGAAAGCAAGCAACACCAAAGGGATTGCAATGGATACAAGATCCTATTTTCAAGTTGGAGACTAAGAATACCTACCCTCCTTGTGAATGGGAACTTGGGAAGTGAAAAGCCTTCACCCGTTGAAAGCTTCACAATATTCCCTCTAAATCCTTGCTATAAATTGCTACTCCCTCCCCGTCCCATTTTATGTGGCAAAATTTGACTAGGCACGGAGTTTAAGAAATAATAAAGACTTTGAAATGTTTACCAAATTGCCCTTCAAAAAAGTAAACCCACTTTTCTCTCTCATCATAAATGTATTAGAGTACTATTTTTAAAATCAAGTGGGACCAATAAGGGTAAAAATGAATTGTACCTTTAAATACTTACCATATAAGGAAATTAACATTCTTTTTGGGACTGAGCGAAAAGGAAATGGTGCCACATAAAATGGGATCGGAGGGAGTATCAATTTTCCCAATACGTCCATTCTCTACTATCAATTTTCCCAATACGTCCACTCTGATTGATCATTACTCAGCTCTTTTCCACATAACAAGGGATCCAGACTCGATGTCTCTCAAATAAAGATGGGTGATGGCACAACCTGGAGCATTATGCTCAGAAGAAATTTACAGGATTGGAAATTTGATGACATGGTCAAAGTACAGTTGAAGTATTTTTGTGGAAAGCGACACAAAAGTCATTTAACTTCCATGCAAATTCACTGAATTTCTAATAATAATGATATAACAACTTATGTTATGTTTGTCGTATTAGAAAAAAACAGATTTCCCTTGATGAAATAGAGAAACAGTTGACCCATTTGTTGGATTAAGGAGATAAGCATGTGAAGATGACATAAGATAGTTAGTACTACAGGGAAGATCAAAATCTTCCTGTCATGATACAAATGGTAGAAATGATCCTGCGCATTGCTGAAGGAAATTCATTTGTGGTTGACCAAACCCTACGATGCAAATTCCACATGTATCATCTTCCAGTAATGTGGCATAACTAGCTGATCAATTCATGCAGAACTTCTCAAAAATATTCTTGTTTCAGCTTATAAAGTACAATAATAGACAGAAAGTGAACTACCAAGAATATCTCCCCATATTAAAGCAAACAGTCATTATATCTTTCTTGGCCTATGGGCTAAAGATCTCAAGTGTAGCTCCTATTATCATCTATATAGGAGAACTGCTGTTACCGAGCATATCAATCAGACTACTCACACTATGGCCTACCTCAGTCCCGAGAGCTAGAAATGGCTAACGTGCATCGGAATCAGTTTAGTCATCTAGTGGAAGAATATTGCTCTAAGTTAGAAAGACTAAGCAAATAGACCACAGTGCTTGCATTTCACCACGTGCCCAATCCCTTTATTTAAGTGAAATGCTCGCAAAATCCTGAACTTTGAAGCTTGCATATTCAAATTTGGAATAAAAACACGGAAAAGACAATGGATTTTTCACATTACTCTAAGCACTTGCATAGAAATCACTAAATCTCAACCCAAGGAACTTATCTAAAATTCAACACTCATACACGAGCACTACACACTTTATAATCAGCATGTTGTTATGAAATGTGGATACTTGAGTTCATCCCTTTTTTACATAGGTTAAAGTGCAATGGATATTAACTACTTAAATCTGTCTTGTGAGTAATGAACCAAACAGGAAACAGTAAAATTCAGTCGATTTCTAAAATGAATTCCCCCTTCAGTCATTACTGAGGTAAAATGCACATGATCACAAGGCACTAAAAACAATTCAATGATTAAAAAACCTACAATTTCCAACATTTAGATATTACTGTGCATTAAAGCTTTAGTGGTTGACACCTTTTATCCACACCTTGTGTTACATTAGATATGCACATGCCTGTTTAAATAGTGAAATAAATTGGAGATTGGTCGCTAATGAGTCAATCAACTTCTTTAGCACTAAACATCAGTTATAACTTTCACCCATCTTAAATAAGCAAAACTGAAGCTTGCGGACAGAAGGTAGAGCAACCTACATCCTCACACTAAGACACCCATACGCAACCAACCACCCAAAGTAATTGACGCTTATTGCCAAGCCAACTTCTTCTTTACAATGAGATAAATGTAAATTTTCTACACATCATAGCAGCAAGTAGTCCACTTGGTTCTCAATTTTCTAATTTTTTTTCTTTATGTTGCCGTGTTGAGGGAAGTGACTAAATCTGCTAATTCTAGTCATTATCAACAATTAGTTCATGCCATATAACATATGATTAATATATATTTGTTTTATAAAAAAACAGCTTGCCATGTTCCCCACACCATCCATTGAGAGCAGTAGAAATCTCCCCTACACTACCATCCAATCTCCCTGAGGGATAGAACTTCTTTGTGACTTCTAGTCAAAGTTACCAATCCATTCATATCATCTAGCTTGTGTTTATAATAAAAGTAACATGTATAAAATCCACTACATTGCTAGTCTTCCCATTACCATTTGCTAACTTTAGCAACAACATAAACAACACCTACACCTCAATGATAAATTAGTTGGGTTCGGCTATATCCTATATGAATCCTCTATATCCATCTTTCATTCCACCTCTGCTACTTTTAGATTGTAACTCATCCTACAATAATCACTCATTCAATAGGATATGAATCCCACAAATCGAATAATTAACAAGTTACTCTTTAGTTTGTTTACCTGACTTTTTTGATAAGGATGGATTTGAGCTTCCGAGCGAGTTCTTGAGAACGGATTTTCCGTTCAAGGATCTTACGAGCCAATACACGCTTCTCCGAGTTCTTGATGTGATGCAGCTGTTCGCGCTTAATCAGCCGTTCTATTCCGCTAGACTGCATTTTCCTCTGCATCAAAAACAGTGCTTGGTCTAGGTTGTTGTTCCTCACCTTCACTCTTATGCCTCGCCATTGTTGCAGCTCCCAATTTAGTGGATTTAGGGCTACGTTCGGTCGATTGAAGATGTTCATCACTGACCTAATCATTTCTAGGGTTTCTCGATTTTGCTCTGAAATTGGGGCTATTTCAATTTTTTGTGGGAGAATTATGCAGTTTGTATTAGTTTATCTATCTTAAGTCGATTTAACCCATTATATTACTCACTTGATAAAATAAGTCTTGGTTAGTTTTTTGGTGACAGATTCAAGAACCGATCAAATCCTTCTTAAAATATAATTAAGTAAATTTGAGATTAAATTAATGTTTTTAAAATTTTTTAATTTTTTATAAAATATAAAAAAGTATTTTATTTTTTCAATTTTTATAATTCTATTCAAATTATTTTTTTTAAAAAAAATAAATAAAAATAGGATTTTCTCTTCTTCTCTCAACGTTCTCGTTTCTCTTTTTCTTCCTCTGTAGAAAATCTAAAAATTCAACTATCAAAACAAATATCCTCCCCCATTATCTTATCTTCCTTCTCATCTCCGATCGTGACTCTCTCCTCTTTCTGAATTGAAGATTGTGTTTGACTTAAAATGTTGTAAGTTAATCTTTTTGAGAAATTTTACAATTTTGGAACAATACTAAGCTTTTTTTTTAGGTTAATGAAGAATAAATCGTTCTATAGATGTGAAAAATGTATAATAGTGTAATTGTACCTATTATTTTTTATTTTAGAAAGAAAATTAACAAACCCAAAAAATTATAATTTTGAGAAAATATATAAATAATGTTAACATTCAGTGAAAATTCATTTTTTGTTGTTTTTGTTGTTGTTTTTGTTGTTCTTTTTGTGACCATTTTGTTCATATGATTTAAGAAATATAGTTTTGTTTAGTTGTCCGATAAATATTTGGAATATAGGAGATTGAAAAAATATATTTTTTAATCACTATGTATAATTAGTGAAAGAAACAGACAATGATTATTGCTCTGTATCACACTCAAACCCAAAAGGCAAGGAGAACAAAAAGAAGGAGAAGGACCTAAAGATGGAGAAGGAGAAATTGAAAAAGAAAGCGAAAGAGAAAAAGAAAAAAGTAGAAGTCATCAATTGTAATGTGAAGCAACAATATCCTCCTTTGATTAGATTGATGGTTATGTATACCATTGTGAATTACCTTTTTTGTTGATAAGTTGTATAAAACAAATGGTGAAGTGTTTATTTTGCTGATAATCTTAATATTTTCTTTTTGTTGAAACAAATGTCAATTATGATGGAAAAGAAGAAATGTGGTGTATGTGACAACATATATAACCTATGTTGCAAAAAGCACCACAGAATTATCTACATGTGCCTCAACGGAAAGGATATATGTGGCAACATATATAACCTATGTTGTAAAAAGCACAGAATTATCTATATGTGTCCCAACAGAAAGGATATATGTGGCAACATATGTCACAACAAGAAGATATGTGGCAACATATGTCACGTAAAGAAGATATGTGATAACATATGTCACAGAATGAAGATATGTGACAACATATATATGTCACATAAAGAAGCTATGTGGCAACATATGTCACAGAAAGGAGATACGTGGTAACATATGTCACAGAAAAAAGATATGTGACAACATTTCATTGTTACCAATGTGGTGTCTGTGGCAACATATATAACCTTTGTTGTAAAAAAAACTATAGAATTATCTGCATGTACCACAACAGAAAGAATATATATGACAATAGATGTCAACACTATGAATTGTCAAAAAAAATTTAAAAAGTAAAATAAAAATGTCTAAAACATTAGTCCCTTCATTTTTCCTCTCTCCTCTCCTCTATAAAAGGTTGTTTCATTTCATATTTCAAATTTAATTTATTTTATACTAATTTTTGTTATCTTTTCTCTCTTTTCTTTCTCTCATTCCATTATTTCTTTACAATTCAAATTGTTGCTATTTTTTCTACAACATCAGTGGTAATACGTTGCGATTTTCTTCTACAACAAAGCGTTGTTGCCCTCATCATTTCTAGTTTATCGTTGATATCTTCTAAAATAAATTTAATAGTTATTGGTATTAAATCAGGACTTTTTTTTAATTGGTTTTTATCACTTATTTGTTTGTAGGATGGTTGGGTTATTATTCTTTTTGAAATATTATTTGATAAAAAAAATACATTTTAAGATGTACATGGTGCCTCATATGACATGTCTGCTACAATTTTCCAACAGAACGTGCATATGTTGTCACATATATCACTTCAAGGTTGACTTAATCGATAAATTGAGCGATTTAGAAATGGAAAAATGTCAAATTGGATTAAATTTTAGTACTTTGGACCATAATTAAACAATAAAAATATGTTTGATCACTTGGAACAACAATTATATTGGCGTTATATAACCATCATATGAAGTTACTTGGTCATTGTATGATGGACTAGTGATATGATAGTCTTTGTAAAAATAATTTGATAAAATTGATTAAAGTTGTTGTATTAGAACATTTTTTTTTTGCTTAGACATGTTGTATGACTATATATTAGTGTTACATGTTGAATTAGGTGACAATTAATTGAATTAACCCCAAAAAGAACATTTTATGATATACATATGTTGCCACATATGACATGTCTGTTGCAATTTTTCCAACAGGACGTGTATATGTTGCCACATATGTCACTTCAATAATGGGTTAATCGATAAATTGAATGATTTAGGAATGGAAAAATGTCAAATTGGACCAAATTTTAGTATTTTGGACCATAACTAAGCAATAAAAATATGCTATAACACTTGGAACAACGGTTTACAAGGGTGTTATAACTATCATATGAAGTTACTTGCTCATTGTATGATGAACTAGTGATATGATAATCTTTGTAAAAATAATTGATAGAATTGAGGAAGGTTGTTATATTAGACTATAATTTTGTACTTAGACATGTTGTAAGACAATATATTAGTGTTACATGTTGAATTAGGTGACAATTTAATTGTATTAACCCCTCAAAAACCATTTTATGATATACATATGTTGTCACATATGATATTTCTATTGCAATTTTCTCAACAGAATGTGCATATGTTATTACATGTGTTATTTCAATGATGTCTTAATCAATAAATTGAGCAATTTAGAATGGAAAAATATCAAATTAGACCAAATTTTAGTACTTTGAACCAAAATTATGCAATAAAAATATGTTATAGCACTTGAAACAACGATTTATAAGGGTGTTATATAACTATCATATGTAGTTACTTGGTCATCGTATGATGAATTAGTGGTATGATAGTCTTTGTAAAAATAATTGATAGAATTGATGAAGGTTATTGTATTAGACCATAATTTTGTACTTAGACATATTGTAAGATTATAAGTTAGTATTATATGTTGCAATTTAATTGAATTAGCCCCCAAAAGATCATTTTATGATATACATATGTTGCCACATATGACATTTCTGTTGCAATTTTCCCAACAGAACGTGCATATGTTGTCACATATGTCACTTCAAGGATGACTTAATCGATAAATTAAGCGATTTAGGAATGGAAAAATGTCAAATTGGACACATTTTAGTACTTTGAACCATAATTAAGCAATAAAAATATGATATAACACTTGAAACAATGATTTACAATGGTATTATATAACTATCATGTCAGTTGTGGCATGTAAGTCATATGTTGCTACACGTCTAGCTTATATGTTGCAGCTTGTATAAGTTATATGTTGCAACATATGTCTATTTTGTTGCTATTGAAATAACCTTTTTGTTGCTACATATAGCTATAATTTGTTCCAATAGTCAATTGTTGCAACATATAGCAATCTAGTGGAAATGCGAATGCAAACTATTGAAAAATTGTAGGTGCCCAGATGATGATGAATGATTTCATTAATTTTACATATCAAAACAATGTGTGTGACCCTAATCATTTATGAAGTAATTCCAATTGATAGCAAACGAAATTTGGTCAACTGATTAAATTAGTTAAATTTGATTCAAGAAAAAGAAAAGAAGAAAGCTCAAGGACTAGCAATCAAGACCAATAATGTACAAAAAGAAGAATAAAAAGATAAAGAGAACGGAAAGAAAGACAAGCAAGCAAGCAAAATACGAAAAAGAAGAAGAAGAAGAATACGACGAGAGGTGGGGGGAAATATTTTATTTCCTCTTTTGGTACAACTTGCTGGTGGCTTCCCCAATTTTAATTACCATCAAAATTGGTTAAATTAGGTTTTAGTCAATTTATCCTTTTACCCTTCATTTAATTCAATGGACCAAACTGTCAACTTATAAACTTGAGGGCAACTCCACAATCCTTAATCATTAATCACATAATTGTCACCTACACCCAATAATTAAGACTTATGTCACCGCCTATTTATTTTGAAACCTTACTTTTACTTTTTTTTTAAAAGTTCCATTGGTTAATTTCTAGAATTTGAAAATAAATCTTTTCAAAGATAAATAATAGTTTTAAAATAATTTTGACATTATTTTGCTATTTTATTTGACGAATATTTTAAAACACTTTCTTACATATTGTTTTAACTTTTAAGTGTAGTACATTCGTATAAATCAATCATATATTATCTATTTGAAAATTAATTGAGCACATATTTTAAATTACCAATTTAAGGTCATTTACTTTTTAATTATTACAATTAGTCTATTTTTGCAAATAAATATTCTATTTGTTGAAATAAAAAGGCTTAGCTAATTAATTGATGAAGCAATTTATTTTTTAAAAGATGATTTAAAAATGCTCTCTATAAAAAATTTACATGAATTTTACGAACGATAACACTTAATCATGTCAACGACCGGCCATCACCAAAAGATGGCTAATTATGTAATAATCATCGACACATTCACTATCTTACAAACACATAATTTAATAAATATCAAATCTATGACATACTTGCATGGAGAATCGTCATTTCTATGACGCATAGTACTGTTGACTCCAAAAAATTTTAATCATTCTCATTTGGTTTTTCTTCTAATTCTTTTAGCAATAACCTTAGAAGGTTCTCTATCTTCTACAAATTTCATATTTATGTGTGAAGTAATTGTATCACCATCGAAAGAGGAATTCCTCACCTATAAAAGAATAATGTTAGTTTCATTTATGAGCATGTTTTCTATCCATCGAAAATAATCATTGTAGACGATAAAATTTGAGTTGAGAAAATAATAGTCAGGAACGAAAAAGTATCGCAACAATCATATTTATAGATTTCAAAGTGCGGGTGTCACAATCTCTATGATTCCTCTGAATTTGTCTTTTCAAATATAGATTCAAGGTACTTGAGTTTAATCTTGAATTTGTCTTGAACTTGATCTTGGGTTCAAGGGCTTTAGAGCTTGTTTATCAATCTTTGTTGGACTTGAACTTTATCTTGACTTTTATTTGAATTCAAGGGCTTCTTGAATCCGGTGGTCTCTTGATCTTGATCGTTCTTGAACTTGAATGCTTAAATTTGTAGTTTATAGAGAAATCTATGACGTTTGATCCACGAACTTTCTCTAACTTCTTGTATAGAATTTTTGGTCCTTTTTCTAAATTATGAAGACCTCTATCTATAGTTTTAGAAAAGAGGAGTTATGATAGGAACAAGTTTTCTTCATGTCCATTAGATTTAAGTGATATGTGTTTTGTGGAGCGGGTTTGTCATTTTGACACATGTCATGATCCTATTGACTTCTTTATTTGACTTGGCATGACACATCATTTACCACGTGACACCAAAATGACCTTTTAGATGAGATTACATTGGGCTTAGCAAACTGGGTCATCTATTGTAGCTCAAATCAATTAATTTGGACTTTAATTAAATTTATATTTATTTGACTTAAATAATTAATTCAATTATATTAATCCATAATGTGTTCTACCTTTTTATGATGTCTAGCTAAAATCTCAATTTTTGGGATAGACTTATATATTCATAAATTTAATAATCCTAATTATTTTATGATTTATATTTAATAAATTTTAAATAATTACAATTGTGTTTATCATTTTATTGAAATAATAAAATAAAATTCAGCTAAATATCCAAACATTTTGGAGTGGTCAACTTAATTTTCTTACCTTAGAATGGGCACAACTCCAAAACTTACGATCAAAATTTCTTGGAGTCCTCGATGTTTTTATTTTACACTCTTTACGTTTACAAACATCTGATTCAATCAAATATACAAACATCAAAAATTAAAATATAAAGTATGAAAAAATAGAAGATGAATGAGAAAATGTGGAATGAATAACTCATATTTATTGTTGAAGAAAGAGACATATGTTGAAGAAAGAGACATATATTCATGTGAGTGGGCTTAACGAAAAGAATTATAGTTCGGCCATTTGTGGGCGAACTACCTTTAAGATTTGTATAATAATGGTTTGGATGAATTTGGAGATAACAGAGACTATGACGTTAAAATTAAAGATGGTAACTGTAGTTTGACCATAAAAGAGCAAACTGTTCATTTTGATGTGTATTTTTAGAGAGGGTCTCTTTTAATGTTTAAGATTCAAAAAGTGTTCTCGTTTAAATGTCGAACTCTCAAACCACCCGTTGACGATATTTCATATTATTGAAATCTTTTTAAATTCATCCATAATGCACATAAATTAATATGTAGTGTAATTATTTTTCAGGCACAACAATTATAATTTATATCATCAGTTGTTTTACATTTTAAGCAGTACGTAGTCCTGTTCTTTGTCCCTTGTCTTTGTCTTCTCATTATTTTCTTTTTACTCCTACCAACAGTCGAAGTAATTATAGCTTGAACAAAAAATAATATCATTTCTTTTGCCTTCTTGTTACGATAAAATGTAACATTATTGTAGTCAGAGTTAGTAGGTTTCCTCTTCTCATTGAAGGAGTCAGGAATCTAAAAAATGTTATAAAAAATTAAATATCATACACTCATAATAGTTAATATTTAATCACATAATTTTTCGATAAAGAATATGCATCAGACCAGGACCACAAGGGGCGTATGCAAGAGGAGGTTACAGCGCTATCCCTACGAAATCATATATAGTAGTGTTGTATTTTAAAAAAATCTTTAAATATAAATATATTAACTACACTCAAAGTATCATATAATTATACGATGGTGATTGAGTGCCTTGTTAAGTGAGGTTAGAAATTTGAATCTCATGTCTATCTTATTTTATTTTTCTTTCTAAAATTGTGTACTCATATCTAAGTGATTATTTGTAGCCTTTATATAGATGGCTTTAATCTTCAAAATTTTCCAAGTTTGTCACATTACAATTCCTATATTTTTTTTAACACTGTAAATTTTTTTATATAATTAAACTAAATGTGTATACTAAAACTAGTAGTAATAAATATGACATACAATGAATTGATTCAGATCTCAATACCTTTAATACATAATACATATTATACCATTTGAATAGATATAAGAATTAATTTTGAACCTATAATTTTACCGATTTTAGTAATAAGAACTTAAATTTCAAATCAATCAAATTTATATCTTACATTCACATATTCATAATAATGCACTCATCGTCTCAAAATTTTGGATAAATTAAAACCACCCTTCAGCTATGATAGGTCCAATTATGTATACCAAAGACAAGTTTGACTGGATCCAATAACTTTTACTTAATTTAACTTCATTTTTATATTAAAAAAATCATGAAAATCTAATAAGTAAAAGGAGCTATAAGTTTGATAATAAATTCAAAATTCATGAATTTCAAATTTTGATTCTATCATCTAATAAATAAAACTAATAAATTTAAAATTCATAAACTTCAAATTCTGATTAGACAGAGGATTAGAAAGGAACATCCACATGATGCTATGTAGTATGTGTCCTTTCCAAAAAAAAAAAACAAATCCTTTTTCTTTTTGGTGGCAAGAAAATTAAAATTGGGAGTAGATGAAAAGGTACATTTCTAACTGATAAAGAAGAAAAGACTCATCCAAACATATAGTACTATTATCTTGAGCCATGAAAAAACCCTCTCTTGAAATAGAAGAAAGTCATTAAAGTTAGGTATCTCCCAATAGTATTAGTGAAAATATGAAAGTTATAATAATAATAAGTGAAAGAAAATGATGATGAGAGAAGATGAAGGAATTGTTATATCATCATCAAATAACAAAAGATGTGAAGACTGTGGAAATCAAGCTAAAAAAGATTGTTTGTATTTTAGATGCAGAACTTGTTGTAAAACTAGAGGGTATCAATGTCAAACTCATGTTAAAAGCACTTGGATACCCATCTCTACCAGGCGTTCAAGACATCATCATCCCATCTCAACTCTTCAACAACCAAACCCTAAAAGACACAGACAAAATCACGCGCTATTACAAACAGGTACTTGTAATTGTAATTGAATACAATCATATATATATATATATATATATGTCTTCGTGAATATTACTACCTTCAAACCCTAGCTAGATAGTACAATTTGTTGATATACCAGGGAATTCAA
Source organism: Solanum pennellii (assembly GCF_001406875.1). Taxonomy (NCBI): domain Eukaryota; kingdom Viridiplantae; phylum Streptophyta; class Magnoliopsida; order Solanales; family Solanaceae; genus Solanum; species Solanum pennellii. The sequence continues at coordinate 65,562,368 of NC_028646.1, forward strand.
ATTATGTTATTTATATATGATTAAAATTATTTTTAAGCGTGTTTACTTCTTCATATATTTTAAACCATTTAATAAAAAATCTTGGATTTGTCATTGTAGGCTAGACATATATACTAATCTTAATTATTTTTTGACTCATCTTATATGATCAACATTAGATCGATGGAGGAGTAGTCACACTACTTGCACCCTCAACATAGCAAAAAGACCTAAAAGAAGTGCTACATTAATTTTTACTAGCTATGTAATTAACTTCTATATACACATTTGGGGAGTTCAAGAATTTTGTGCACTGTTAAAATTATTTTAAAAATATTAATATGTAATTGTTTATAGAAAATGATATTAGTAACTACACATGATAATTAGTTCACTAAAAAGTGTGTCCTTCTTGATCCTCTTTTTTAATGAAGAAATGGAAAATACATGTTATAGTAAATATAAAGTGGAATTAGAACCCAATTTTCAAATGATCAAATTCAAACTTGAAAAGATCCTGAAGAAAGAGGGACAAAAGGGTTGATGAAAAACTAAGATACACTATGTGCTACGATAAAGTTGAAAATTTGAGTTTTTGAAGTTTGATCATGCATTTTGTGGAAAAAAAAAATTTAGGCTTTATGATTGGAAGTGAAATGAGCTAGTTTTTGGAATTTTTATAAGTATATCAAATTTCTTGACTAAACAGATATTTAAAGATAAACTTTCAAAATCTGATTCAAAAGTTCAAACACTAGTTTAATAGTGTAGAAATTGATCATTACTCTATTTTTTTCATCAATTTTCAATGTATATTTACTTTTGAAACACTACTTACAAGCTTTAGGTGGTGAAGATGAAAAAGAAGAACTTCCATCAGAAGTGAGTTTACCAGCGATTTTTCGTTGTGTTAGAGTGAGTTCAGTAGACAATATGGTTGATCAATATGCCTATCAGACATCAGTGAACATAGCAGGACATGTTTTTAAAGGGATATTATATGATCAAGGCAACAATATGCCTAACCAAACTTCCTCAAGAGGCTTTCACCACCAACAACAACTTACAAATTTCACACCACCAATATCTACTACTTACCCTACTTTCATGCCTGGTATGCAATTATTCCAATACCCAAAATCATCCTAAAACAAAGGATATTTGCTTGTCTCTGTTGTTCGGATTCTTTAAAAATGTTGTCTGATATGTTGGGTTCGGATTCTTCAAAAATGTTGTCTGATATGTTGGGCTCTATAAAAGTAGTTTCATTTTGAAGGATTGAGCAACATGTATATTGCTATCTAGATCTTATCTCTCTCTAGCTATATATTTTTATGTGCATTCCAAGTGTATAGAATAAAGTGTTCATATTAAAGACGTTTACTGTCTATTTTTGATTTAACACACTTTTTATTGTAGTGTTCCAATAGATATTGGATCTTTCTCTTAAATATAGTGCTACTATTCGATTAGATTTGTGTTTTTTCGTGTAGAATATATAAAGATTCTCTAAATTTGATATAAAATATAATTTTCTTTCTCTGATTAAAGGTTATCCAGAGAAGACTAAGATACAAATATCGTAGTAAGCTTCAATCCAGCATCAGTTAAATTAAACCAAGTTTGAGCTGAGAAAAGGGCTATTTACCCCAAAGTAAAATAATACACATTGGGAAAAATAAACATAATGATAGTGTGTATATGTATATATATTGAGAAGAGAAAGGGGAATAGTTGTATTTTTTTGGAATTCCAATGAAGAATTATTTGTCTTTGGTATGAAATTTTATTAATTACTATGATATGCTTCTACAAGTTTGTCTTTTTCATGAATTTCTCTCTTGTGACCACATTGTGTTTATAGGGAATTAATTAATTATGTCTAATTTATTCAACTCCAAAGTCACTTTTCTCCTCATTATCCGTTTCTTTGCCGGCTAATTGTTGTCAAAATCTAAATTATATATAATGAAATTTTTCTTTAAACACCACCAATGATATTATACCCAAAGTTAGCTAGAATTTTTATTTTCGATGTCGCATTCGTTGCAATACAATATGATATATGATTGTAAACTTGTAGTTGTGAATGTGAGTTTCAGATTTAATCAATCAATGTTGGATACTTTGACCAAAATAGACAGAGAAATTCAAAGCAAATATCTAAAACAAAAGGCTATTGAAGAAAATGAAATAGCTTATATATAAAACTACTATATATGTCCGTCCTTTTTCTTTATCTTCTTCTCGTTTTCTCCTCGAAATTAAATACCTTAGAAGTTTTTAACATAATATCTCATAATTTAATGTGTAGCTCTATATTTTAATTTGTACATTTGAATCATTTTTTCAGTGATTTTTGCACTCATATCTTAAAATTCATATTATGAAAGATTCAACTTCTAGATCCACACTCATACATCTAAGTCTAAACAACTTAGATTTTACCTTCTATAATAGATCAATTATTTTGTGTAGGTAATTACTAATACGTAATATTCGATGTAAAAAATCAAAAAAAATTGAGTAATTTAATGATATAAAATCTTTTTACGATAGTTGTTTATTACGTTAAACCCAATGCTATGTTCCATTTGAAATATTACACTATGATTTAGTAACAATAGATATACTCTTCTAGCAATAATACTAAACAACTTAGATTTTACCTGCTATAATAGATCAATTATTTTATATATATAGGTAATTACTAATACATAATATTCGATGTAAAAAGTCAAAAAATTTTGAGTTACTTGATGATATAAAATCTTTTTATATAGTTGTATATTATGTTAAACCCAATGCTATGTGTCCATTTAAAATATTACACTAAGATTTAGTAACAATAGATATACTCTTCTAGCGATAATATTCATTGTCGTAACAATAGTTAATGATAATAAAGTTAATATTGTTATTGTATCTAGTCACTAAAATTTCTAGCGATATTTGTATAAGGTGCTTGTTATAAATATTTATATTTATAATTATCGCTAAATATAGTATATTAATAATAATATTACTGTCACTAATTTTTATTTTTTATTTTTTTTTTGGTTAGAGGATAACTCTTAGGACAATATTTTAATTGTATTAGTTTGTGCTACTGAAAAAGTTAACGTGTTACATTGAGTTTTATTAAATTGGGAATTCATAGACAAACAAAGAAATTATGCAATAAAATGTAGGCAGTACCCATGAGTACTTATCACTATACTTGTCCCCTTCTTGTATGTATAAAGTTCAACATAATTCTGATCAATTTCTCTAAATTTACACACTTTTATATTTAAAAAAATGTGTAGAGAGTTCACAGAAGAAAAAAAGGATTAAAGAAGATGGTTATTTTGTACATGTGTTAAAAGTATTTTTATTTTCTCATTGTTAAATAATTGAGTAGGTATAGTAGCATTGTCCTTTTTCAACTTTTAATGCATGTGACTATCTTATAAGTTAGGGTTCATTAAGTTGTTACTTTCTTAAGCACATCCATGATGTAGGTCCTTTTATCTTGCATCTCATGACATTTATTGAGTTAATACCTCAAATGGTCACTCAACTTTGCACTATTCTCTCAGAAAGTCACTCAACTTTCAATTTTCCCTCAAAAGTCACTCAACTATGCACTCTTCTCTCAGAAAGTTACTCAACTTTCAATTTTCCCTCAAAAGTCACTCAACTATCCACTCTTTCCTCAGAAAGTCACTCAACTATCCACTCTTTCCTCAGAAAGTCACTCAATCTATTAAATTATTTTTAATTAAAATTTATTGATATTAATTATTTATATAACAAACCAAAAATTTTAAAAAATAAATTAAATCATTTAGTGATCCACCCACCTAACCCGACCCATTAAAAAATATGATATGACCCATTTTATTTTATCTTTAATCCTAAATTAATCTAATCCTAATTCAAGGTTAAAGAGAGGGATTAATTTAGGATTAAAGATAAAATAAAATGGGTCATATCATATTTTTTAATGGGTCGGGTTAGGTGGGTGGATCACTAAATGATTTAATTTATTTTTTAAAATTTTTGGTTTGTTATATAAATAATTAATATCAATAAATTTTAATTAAAAATAATTTAATAGATTGAGTGACTTTCTGAGGAAAGAGTGGATAGTTGAGTGACTTTCGGAGGAAAAAGTGGATAGTTGAGTGACTTTTGAGGGAAAATTGAAAGTTGAGTGACTTTCTGAGAGAAGAGTGCATAGTTGAGTGACTTTTGAGGGAAAATTGAAAGTTAAGTGACTTTCTGAGAGAATAGTGCAAAGTTGAGTGACCATCTGAGGTATTAACTCGACATTTATTAGATCATTTTGTTTACCCTATGCATATTGAGTATGAATTTCCCTATTTTTAGTGGTTATAATGAGTTAAATAAACATAACAACTCCTAATTCATAAAATTACATTTTTTTAATGATTATGGTGTATTGAATCAGTATTTGTGCACCTCAACTAATTTCAACTCTCACCAGTAACAAACTACAGTTGGTACCAAATAACTCCATTCGCCTTAACTAATTCCAACTCTCACAAGTAACAGACAATACTTGCTGTCAAATAACTCCATCCACCAAGGGTGAGACAGATGAAAATTAAGAATCTCCAAGTGTTTTTTACCTCCATGGAGTTTTGAACCAGAAACCTCATTGTTGTCAATTATTTCTTTAGCAGCTGAAATATAACTTATGAGATATTATGATACAAAAAATAAATTTATGTCACATTAAAAGATAATTACTAACATTATGAATAACTCTTTATAATAATATAAATTTAAACCTTAGCTTATAAGCAATTGACTAGTGGGTATTGATGGATATACATGTAAAAGGAATATAATCTATGATTATTATAATGATGAATATAGAAAATAATTGTTCCTCAAATGAATAGTAATTAAATGGAAAAGATTATTGTGTGGGCATCTATTGATTTTGTAGATGATATAATAATATTGCACAACTAGAAGCCGAAAAGCAAATAGGATTGCACATGTGACATGTTCATAATAACCTTTTATGCTAAAGACACATTCACACTAACCAAATCAAAAAGATACATACCCCCAATCAATTGGAATATATCCTTACCTTACTACTCCTAGACAAGGCAAAGAATCTTTTAATAGCACGATTTATTCTTTAAAAAGATTGATTTTTAATTTTTTGTTCTTAAAAATCGAACGCAAAAGTCGTAAGAAATAAATATTTTAAGGTCATAGAATATACTTATAAAATATTATAATATAAAGAGATAAACTTATACTTTACAAAAAAATTATTTTCCTTATTTTGAATTATAAATGACCCAACAAAATAAGGTAACTTTATATTATATTTTTAAATATAAAGACACGAATTTTAGACCAAACTTAATTCAAAAAACTATCTCATAAAGTTGGTGTTACTCAACTCTATATAAGGAGTTGAGTCCATCATTTTCTCATCTCACCAATATGGGATAATTTAACTCTTAGTCTTACGCCTCAGACATTTCGTTCATGAATAATTAAATATGGAGGTCAACATCAATAAATCATAAATTGGGATGGGTTTAACTTTGACTAGCTTTTAGGACTGGACCTAATGACCACTTATTTAATTACATGGTATTAAAGTACGATCCATCTCATCGAATGTTAAATAGTCAAATTAAATTGTCCACGCTTGAGTGTCCAATCCTAGACGTGAGAAGGGATGTTGAAGAATGAAAAAAACTCACATTAGTGGTTACTGAGATGAGTGATCTCCATATATGGACTTGGGCAATCCTCCCCTCGTGAGCTAACTTTTGAGGTTAAATTATTAGGCCCAAAATTCATTTTTTTTTGCACTATACAATAAACCCAATATTATGTGTATTTAATTTGTAATTATATATAATGATATTGTAACCAAAAAAATTACCCTAGCCATCAATAAATTTTTAACTTTTTTTAGTTTCTCACCTTAGTTCGATACCTTGACTAAATATGGATTCGCATTAGAAAGTCCAACAGTGAGCCGAAGGTAAAATACTTCCTAAAAGATTCGACTTCGTACCTAAAGAGATTCAAAGAAAAAAAAACTCTGACTATATTAATGGGTCGATTTAATTTTAACTTTAAAAAATCAACTCAAGATCATAGCAACCCGACATAAATATTGGATATGATACTTAAAAAACTCGGAGTTGGCTCCCCTCCAGGCTCCAGTATGTCTATTGTCCATTAACTTCAATGTGTTGCTAATCAAATGACACGTCTTGCTTTTAAATCATAAGATCACAATTTATTTAATTAATACACACCCTTAAACCATGGTTAAGGGGACAAAATTTAACCAATATGGTAAGATATAAACATCCAAAAATAGTTTGCAGCTAATCAACCAAATACTATTACTTTCGTCCTGTCTCAAAATATTTTTCTATGTTTACTTCTCAAAAATTAATATTACTACTTTTTTGGGCTAAATTAATTTAAATTAAAATTATATATTAAAAAATTAATGAATGTAAATTTGAATTTTTATCATCCCAATATAATAAAAAAAAATCTATCTTAAAATTTTACTCTTCATTCAATACCAAAATATAACAAGTGATTACCCATGAATATAGTTAAACAAAAACATCACGAAAATATAATTTTTTCTAAAAAAAAATGAGAGAGAACTAGCTGCAGAGAAAAGAAATTGATCAGACCAAGATTTTTGTCTACATATTATGTTGAGACAGTGAAGGAATTTTGGATATTTATATTTTACCATATTGTCAAATCTTGTACCTAAACCATGGTTTAAGAGCGTGTGATAATTAAATAAATTGTGACCTAAAAATGTAAGAGCAAACAAGTATCGTTTGATTAACAATATACTGGAGTTACTGGATACACGAGGGGAGCCAATTCCAAAAAACTCAAAGCAACTTGGTTCATGTACATCCTTACATGGTTATAGCCATTTGTCATGAACGATGGGTTACTAATTCCACTTATTGTGGACGATGGCTTTTAAATGACTTTCCTATTTAGTTCTTTTAAAAAAAAAAAAAGATTTTTAAGGATTGAGCCGCAAACTTTTTAAGAAGGGGAACCAATCTGGCTTTATGCCTAACATATAAAGATGTTTCTTTGAATTTATTAATTTTCTATGGACATTACAACTTTAATAAATTTGTATAAAAGAACTCTTTTTTTTAAAAAAAAAAAAAAAAGAATAGTATAAGTATCTGGAGATGATTAATAAGTGATCTTTGGACTTGTTGAGGAGACATTGCATTTGGCTACCTAACAAGAGAGCTTTTAGACTTTGCACTCTAACTTTAGCCATAAAAATGACAATTTAGGCTTACGCTGCTCTAAAATTGAATAACGGTCACTCAACTATAACAAATTATCTGTTAAAGTCATTAATATTTATTTTGTAGTAATAATAGAATTGTTTATTTTTAAATTGGTAGGATTTTTCAAAATTTGTGTAGTTAATTTGTTAACGTAGCTCAAAGATATTGTAAAATTAGGTCTAATGCTTAGCAATCGGTGTGAACCTTGCTCTGATACCATGTGAAATTACGCCTTTTGCTTAACTCGCATCTCAAAAGCTAGCTCAAAAAGAAGGATTGTTCAAGTCTTATAAGGAGTCCACCCATCTCATTAACCACCAATGTGAGGCTTTTGTCATTTTTTAACAAATATGTAATTTGAAATGACCAAATAATAATCAATACGCATTGCAGCATTCTTCATGAGATGACGAAATGGTCAACATCTTTTAAGAAATGCTAGCTTTTCTTGCAACTTTTTAACTCGTAAATATTTCAAGGCTCAAGCATCTACAAAATTGCATTAACTTTACCCTAATAGATCTCTCCACACAACTTCCTTGATGCTATGATAACCAAGAAAAATAAAATAATTTTTATCCAGTAAAGTTGCAAAATGTAAATTAAAAAGAAAGCCAAAAAGTGTTGACCATTTGTCTAGAATATACAGACAAAACACTATATGGTAGTTTGTATTGTTCTATACATTGCAGCTGAAGGTTAAGAGATCAAAATAAATATGCCACAACTCCATGAAACCTTCAGATTTTACTCATTTACATCCTTTCCTGCAGTCCTTTTGGGGTGTCTTATTTTACAGTTTGTCAAGTAACAAGGGAAAATGATTTATATCATTATAAGGTTACAAAGTGAACTAATTAAAGAATGACACTGAAATGGTGAGTTGACAATGAAATCCTGCAGTAAAGGAAAGACGGAGGGAAGTAAGAAATTTCATTTTGTTTAAGCAAACTGTAGATGGAAGGAAGTACGAGGATGAGCAATTACCTTTCTCTTCACCACACTCATGGCTTGAAAAACAATGTTTAAGTAAACGCAAAAATCCTATCCACAATTTTTGTCCGACATATGGGACACTCGAAGCAGGCTAGGGAACATGACTTGCACACTGCAAAATTCATGCCATTAAAAAAGCCTATATAGTGAGAGATAAGAGATTACGAGCCTTGGATGAAAAAGGAGTCTTACAGCAAAAATGGCGGCATGGAAGAAGCATTGCAGTAGTGGGTGATTCAAAACACACTTTACATACATGTGAATTCGCATCACCATTCCTCAAGTGCCTATGTTCCTTTTCCTTCATCTCTTGCATTCGAGCCTGCAGGAATAGGAAGTAGATCATGGAACTTTTGAATTTTTGAAGTAACCAAGACACATAAAGAAACATTCAAGAAGTCAGTCATTTGACTAGTTAAAATTTGTGTTTTTCCTGATCAAACTAACTTCCAAGTGCCAATTTCTATTTTCTCCACCACTACAAATAAAAATCTACAACTCAATGAAACATCAAGAGGGATGGAGTAGCATAAAAAGTCAGAGAGATAGTCATACAGGACAGTAAAAATAAGTTAACGTTGCTGCTCCTACTTGTGATTCTATGAAAAATTTCAGAATTAGTACCCTGTGATGCCAGGATATCGGTAACTAAACAAATAAAAGGAGAAAATTTAGTTATAAAATGAACGAACTGATACGTTTGAACACAAACAAGTGAGGAAGTATCTGTGCAGACAAGTGAAAAGAAATTGATATTAAAATTACCTTCAAGCGAGCAACAAGTGGTTCTTCCTTGGGACCCTCAGCAATGTCAGTTGTATGATTCACGGATAGGCTATCAGCGAGGTTTGGCTCCTTTTGGTTGATATCATTGATTTTTACATCATCATTCAGCCTGTCTTCTACATTCTGCCTTTCAGCTGCCAGCTTTGAATCTTGCCTAGAACCAGCCTCTTTCTTCAGCTGAGCAACAAGCACCCACATATTTGCTAAATCGTTTTCCAAGGCTGCCTCCCTTTTCTTTCCCTCTTCAACCTTTTTCCTGTACTCATCTTCCACAACTTCCTTCTCAGACAAGACAGCCTCCAGAGCTGCCTCCCGCTGTTTTCTGGCCTGCAACTCCATCTTTAAATCTTCAGGATCAAGGTCCCAAGTGTCGAAGTCATCATGAATCGCTCCAGGAATTTCACTTCCTCTGCCAGAGATCCGACCTCGACGCCCTGTTCGTAGGTTTTCACCATGCTTTCGGTTTCCAACATTACCTGTTAGTGCAATGGAACTTCGAGAGTTCAACATGTCTCGAGCAGCCAACAACTCTTTCTCTAGTTTTCCATTTTGTAATGAGAGCTTTGTGACTTCACCAGCTAAGTTTTTAAGCTCAACAGCAGCAGCAGATGCTAATTCTTTAGCATACAAAGCTTCCTCAGACAATTTCTGGTTCTGTACATGTAACCCACTATTTTCCTCTACGATCTGGACATGTTCTAGCCTTAGTTTACCATTCTCAATATCCTGCACAAATTATAAAACAATATATAAGATCTGTGATACAAACTCATCCAGAGAAAATGCAATGTTAATAATGTGACTGTGAGGTGAAGACAGAAAAAATATGCATAACATCATATGAAGAAGTTAGTAAGATTCAATCTGATAATTGGGATGGATCCAACTAACAGAATCAAAGAATTCTAACTAGAAGTACACGGAACAGAGAAATTGCAGATAGTTAGTCACAACAAAGATTTGAAACAAACTTTGCACCAGAAAAGCATAAAGCATTTGATGAGGAAAGAAAGAAGAGAACAGGTACACCTGATAGATGGACTTATCAGATCATTCAAATTCCTCGGACGGACATATCTTAAAATATCTTTTGTCTTGACGTATCATCATGTTTTATATTCTAATCTTAAGGACCTCCAAAGCATGAATAAACAAGTTCTCCACTAGTTACATTGGTGGATTTACATAAAGTGAGTTCGAATAAGATTCTTATGACCTTTAGGGGTTGTTTACTTTTATACGGGTATTATATGTAGGATTTGTTTCTGAAGTGAATAATGATAAAGGGGTTGTTATACAATGCATAATAATGTTACACCAGAGAACAATAATACAAGGAATATTGTTAGTGTTCACTAATACAAGGAATATTGTTAGAGTGTTCACTTGAATTCATTTAGGTGCAAGGAGGTTTGTACATGTGACATATCTAGACTCTGGAAGAATCACAGGTTCACATGATCCCCTCCTCTTGTGTAACTTATCTTTAATTAAAATATTGATACGACTCCAAAGAGAGACCATCTATAGAGAAATTATATTAAGAAAAGAAGTATGTTCATCACATCGAAGACCCATGCAACATAGACTGTCAGGAGTTTGGTTTAAGGCCTTGGAATAGACACTATCTGTATCAAAAGTTTGTTCCAAGGGCACCAGTCCACTCAAGTCCATAGGTAAAGATGCAGCCCAAGTCTATAGCTAGAAAAATGATATAAAAATCACCTGGGACTGAATTTTCTTTCTAAGTTCATCAACATATTCAGCAGATACACGTTGTTCCACTGATGGGTATGACTTTTCAGCCTTGACTGAAAGCAGCTGCTGCTCAAGATGATATATCTTTTCCTGCAGTTCCTTGTTCTCTGAACACTGCAAACAATGAAAAGATAACAGCCACATTATTCTTGGGAAAAAGTAACTACTAGCTTGAAATTCAATATAAGATGAACAAAATAGCAGTGACAAATATTTGATTTGCAGTGAAGATAAATAACACTGCTATCTGACCTTGTTTTGCAGCTCCTCCTGAAGAATCCTATTGTCTGCTGATTTTATCTGCATCAGAGGATCAACTTGTAAACAGCTCGGATAGAGATAGCTACTCAGATTGTGACAACAATGAAAAATTTCTTAGATTTGTCTTCTTTGTGTTTTCTTTAAAGGAAAAAGGCGTCAATAAACTCTTATCTGCTACTGACCTCAAGCTCAAAGCCCGTTTGACTATACTGTGTCATCAATTTCATCAGAGTCTGCTAAAAGACAGAAATATGAGACACACAAATTTGAAAGAAAAAAGAAAAACAATGAGGCCGAAAAGGATAACACGAGGTCACCTGCTGCATTTCAACTAATGATGCTTTTGAAACTGACGCTTCACCGTTTTCAACAATGCGCTGTTCCAGCATCCTCATTTGATTTCTCTTTTCTTGGATTTCACGCTCTAAATTCTCAATCTGTCATAGGGGTTAGCATAAGAGTCTTGATCCCAAGCACAAATACACAATTACATAAACAATATAAACAAATAAGTAACTTCATTATACTGCTGCATACATAAGGAAGAACAGAACATTTATAAAGAACACATCTCTACTCTTCCTGTGATTATGGCGTGAAAAGCCTGGGGACTTAAAATATTGGAGATGCTTTATCATTTTGGTAATGACACTAGAGAATAAGTTTGAAACTTAACAGAAACACATAACCTAGAATTTTGTGATATGAATCAAATGATAAATTTATATCCAACAGTAGAATAGTAGAAAGACTGCCTTTTGGAAGAAAATCTAAAAGAGACCGTAATTAGCTGCAGAAGGTTATAGCAGTCAAACAAATCATTGTCCCATTCAACTTAACCATCAAATTGTGTTGAGGATTAAAAAAAATAACAGCAGATATATACTTGATTTCTTGAACTCTCAGGATCATTTACAGATTGCTCCATCAACCGCTTCAATGTACTGCTGCTGAATGCAATCTCTCCGCTAAGCATCTTAACTTGCTCAGCCAGGAGGTCCATTTCATCAGACATTGAGATACCTTCCTGTATTCAAACAAACAGGCAAAATAATCATGCTGCCCCACATACAATTTGCTCAACGCATCAGACGAAGGACTAGAAAGATGTTCCAGCTATACTGACTTTAGATATAAGCAAATAAGCATTTCCCCAAACCCAAAGAATCATCTAGTCATTTGAAAGTTAAAAGTGGATTATAACACTATTAGATCATAGTGAAGGAATCAGTAGAAAAGGAGATCGTGAACGAATTGGGAGAGATGGGTCGGGGAATATCAACTAATAAATCAAAGCTAGTTGAGGTCGGCTATATAACTCGTTTAATAAATTCTCATTTATAGGGGCCTAGGGGATTGTCAGTTTGATTGGGTAAATTGTCTAGTTGGTTTGGTATGTACTATGTAGATGATATGTGTTTGTAAATTTCTTTCAAAAATATGTCTTATTATGTATACAATTATTATTAAAGTAAAAGAAATAACAAACAAATTTTGGTAAGAAAAAGGGTGACAGCTGATAATCAATCATGCTTAAGGTGGTGAGTGAGATGGCATAAGCTGTGGTGAATGCTAAGTCCAAGATAGAAAGGATAAAATAGTATTTTCATGTCGCATCCATGAGATTGTGATCCAAGAAGTCGAACGCCTAACATGTGTAAGGAGCTGTATCCCCGCGTAAAGCTAAACCAAATTCCTGAAAAGGGAGGCATGGTTTATAAACCGTCCTTATCCCATTCTTTATCCAAAAACCAATTTCCATTAGTCGAACATGATTGGCACATAAGAAACTATCATATCGTTACAGAACCACACAACTTCTCAATCCTGATACAAATTGTTGAGTAATCAAATTTCATATCTGGATCGATGTTTGTCTAATTTGAAACTTCTGTAAGATATGTAAATAGCTAATTCAAATTCTGGACAATGAAAATGACCTTGGCTGGCATTTATTGGTGAAATATATGATTGAGGCACATATAAGCCCTGAAGCCAGGTGCATCAAAGGTTAAGCATTTCACCTTGCTTAGGCGGTGCTTCAGTACATGCACCAATATGCTAAGGCGTGCTCTTTCAGAAGTGGTGGCACTAAAGGCAAGTATAAATGGTATCTAAACATTTTAATTATTAACGGAAACTAAATGGATGTTTACAGAAATGATTATGAAAATTATTTAAGAAATTTGGTGATAGAAAGTAAGAAAAAAGTTGAAATAAACTTAAATTTGCATCATGCTTAATCTAACCAAATTTGAAAATGAGTTCTGAACTTGATTGACGTAGTTTTGCTCATACATTTCTATTCATTTGACCTTACAATGCTATTTGAGAATAGAGTTGCTTTCCAAATACTTTTTTGATTTTTTTTTTTCATTTACACCGCAGAAATGTGTGCCTTATTTGTGCTTTGTGCTTAAAGCTTCAGTAGACCTCAGCACTGTCTTAGAAGTTGCAAATTTTCAGTAAAATAAATTCACCTTAATGAATAAGATCAACTGCAGTGTTGACTTGCAAATATTTCGAGTCCATGAAAAGGATCAAGATTCACATGCACCCAGTTGGCAAATTGAATTATGAACAACTAAATAAGCAGCTTCCACTTAAAAGTGAATAAATTGTGAAACAAAGAGAAAGCAGAGATAACATACTATGGTACTTCCAGCCTGTGATATATCATCATTCCACTTGCTAGAGGATCTTTGGTGTTTTAAATCAGAACTATCTGGCGAAGGGTCTTTCTGATTCTCGCTATCTGCGAGCACAGAACTGTCCATTTTCTGAAGGGATGGTCAAAAATAGAAGATTTCAATAAACAAGAGTTCTATCCTAGATCAAATAAAGGCAAAGAATGTATGTCCAAATAATAACTGGAAGGAAAAGAAACGATGAGAGGAATAGTTTATATTCCATTCCAATAATAATGAGTATAGCCAGTTGAATGGAGGATACAACAATGATTAGATAAACCATCTTTGACAGTGCATAACTAATTGCAGAATCTTAAAGCAATCATCTAGGTTAAAATCTAGAAACTATGCACAGAGACTCAGCAAAGAAAGATTGGAATTGAAAAAAACAACACATGATAATATGACAAAGAGAAGCATACATCATCTTCAGAAGCAGACAGACTCCTTTGTTGAGCAGCAACATCACCCAAATAACCAGGAGTTGAATTCTTTGAAGAAACAAGGATCAGTTTAGTTAGCCTCTGTATCCGACTAAGTAGAGCTGCCTTCTCTTCCTCTTCCTCTTCCAATCTTGATTGCATTTTCACTTGTCCCTCTTCCAACTGTAAAATGAACAAGAATAAGTAATTCAGTACAGAATCCATTCAGGTTAAAAGAAGAACACTCCAAAGAAGCTAATAGGGTACAGATTAAACATGCAATTAATTTGACGCGATCTCATCTACCTTTAGTTTAACACATCATTTAACTTTAAATCATACCTGCTGTCTCAAGTTCAAAACTTCTTCATGATTGACACCCATAAGCATCCCCCTTCTTAGCTGATCAAGTTCTTGTTTCAGACATGATATTTCCCTCTGATATTTCTTAATCAGAGACTTCTCATCAATTATCTGAAACAATTATATATAGAACTGTCAGCCTTCTCTATAGCAATTCTACAGAACAGAAGTGATGCTAAAAGGGCAAACCTGGTTGCGTGATGCATAAATTTCAACACGTTTAGCCCTACTTGCAAACTTTAACGTATTATGTGTTTCTTCCATATTGCTTGAAGCAGGAGTAACAGTACATATGAGCTGCAGATGACAAAAAAAAGGGACAAATTAGCCATCATAGCTATGAAACATTTAATGTCACAGCAAGCACCGTTAATATCAGATGGAAAAAGTGTGCCTCATTTTTTATTTAAGAGAAAAAGAATGTGGAGCTAAGAGGCTAAAGATGCACAATTCCATATCATTAAGGCTGAAAAAATAAAAGATACGCAGAATAGATAGAACTCCTTGTATGCACTCATCATACTTACAGAAACATGTCCATGTCCACTGAGGGATGATTGGAGTAAGCGAGTAAGTTTAGAATCTCGATAAGGAACATGGCATGCCTTCCCCTCACTCAGTTTTCCAATGACCTAATACATGAGAGCATAATCAATGCATCAGCTTTACAATCAGAATATTATAATCTTTAGCACAGCCTGAAAAGTAGAATGTCGATCATTATGCCAAGCAAGGATGAGAAACTAAATTATGACAACAATTCCATTATACAATTATAGTAGGGAACCATGACAGAAATGCTCAATGAGGGATGCTTAGAGTACATAC
This sequence comes from Solanum pennellii, assembly GCF_001406875.1. NCBI lineage: Eukaryota > Viridiplantae > Streptophyta > Magnoliopsida > Solanales > Solanaceae > Solanum > Solanum pennellii. The sequence goes on from NC_028646.1 coordinate 65,577,794, forward strand.
AGTTCCTAGAGTCAGCAGACTTTTGTTTATGTATGATCCTTCCTTTCTCCGTAATCCCGTTGTTTCAGTTTTAGAGCTCTCAGACCCTGCTAAATCAATCAGGTTCTAAGGGGCAAAAAGAGAAAAAGAGTGAGATGCTAATGTAAGCATTAACATTTGAATACTGAACAAACTGTGCAAGTAGTCATACGAGCTGTGAGAAGATCACTCCATCATACTCATCACCATGGGCACTACTTTCAATCATCTGCAAAATGTGCAAGGAAGTGGACATAATAAGATAGGACTACAAAAACCAAGCACAATGTAAAAGTTGAAAATTTTAAGCAGGGAGGAAGAACTATAACGTAACCAAACTCAAGATTATGACCACAGACTCTGATATAATTAGAGAAATAGATAGTATACAATATATTAATAACCAGGAGAATGGACTGTCCATAACAAACCAAAAGATCGGTAATTCAATCCCCTTATGTACTTTAGAACTTGCTTCCATAGACTTCTGATGAAATATATCCAATCACCAATCAGAGTTCCCAAGGATGATTATCAAGTTAGCACCCCATTAAATTAACAGCCACTTAATAATCAGATTCACATATTTCTCAACAGTAACTTAGCAGTATTTCAGGTTGAACAAATCAATTGTATAACAACTAACCATCTTGTGCTACTTACCAAAGAAAATATCGTGTGACTACGGCTACTGAACAAATTGAAATTATTTGAACCAACATGACGGTGCTCTGCAATACAAAAGATAAAAATCAATATAAATTGTCTGTAACATGCCCTTGGCCGTCACCAATGGGTTTGGAGAGAAAGAATTGGAACATAAAGAATAATTACCTTCCCCGGCAGCAATGAAAGAAAGAGCATGGCCGGGTGACAAAACAACTTCCTCCTTTATACCCTCAACATAAGTACCCTGAATATAAAAGTCATGTATGAAATATCAAGGACTATACTAATACTAGAATCAACTATAAAAAGCAGCATAAACATCAGTAACAAGGAAAAAATAGAGAAGAAAAATCAGGATCTGTTGCTTAGGTGGTGAAAAAAACAATATGCACAAACACCTAAACCTAATATCTAGGTAGAAAAGCTAGAGGAAACCTTAGGAACTGTAGCATAGGTGATGAAAAGAACAATATGGAGGCAAAGTATGTTAGCTTCAGTTTGTTTCTTGATTCACTTTCAGGGTTACTAGAGACTCAAGATACTTATGAGGTGTACAACAGTACAAGCTAAATTAATTCACAAGCTAGTGACGACCAGTTCAGAGATATCATTATTTTTGTGCATTTGTATTTTATTTTCTTGAATGATTGTCTACAGGTAGAGCGATACATCCAGATCCCTCATATGAAACAATATTCTCATCTTCTGATAAAATATATAGAAAGAAACATCAAGATGACCAGAATCATAACTTCAAGAAAAACTGGCTTTTTAGAGACAAATAGAAAAAGCATTGTCAAGTGCCCCTAAAAAGCAAATCTTATTAGCACAAAAACCTGTGCATCTTCCCTGACACGCAAATTCTGGCCAGTAGGATCCAGCAAGTCATTGATAACCTGACATCATAAATACGGAGAGTACAATATTAAATTGTGGTAAAAATTGGTATGGAGAAGTTAGAAATGTCTAGAGGTGGCAAGTTCGTTAAGACAGATGCTAAATATACACTAAGCACTATTTCACTTTATAATGGAGAAGTTTATGATGCAGCTATGAAGCATATGAGCTCAAAATCTAAACGCATGTAGCATCGCAAGAAACTTATCTATGCAGGAACAACCATGCAAAAGCATAATGGTTATTACTCTTTCTAATCAATCTCACTACATTGTATGTGAAAATATTTGTTGATGTGCACCATACTAACCTCGTTGTAGATTTCAATATACGACACTCGAAGTAAGAATTCGCGTCCAGGAGTCTGAAAATTGTGAGAGTAGATTACACTTTCCGTGGAATAATCAATTAGTACTTGAAAAAAGCATGGTTCCTCCATCCTCATGGAAGGGTATTGAGGAAATTGAACAATGCCATATTGCTCTAAGGTGTCATGCTAGACCAAAAAAAAAAAGAGCAGCACCGAATTTTCAGAATGAGGTAAACTTCCGAACTAACTTACATCTTGAATGATGCTAAAAACATCTTTTATCGCCAAAGGAATTATGCCCGGAGTATTGTGATCTCCCTGTTGAAAGCAAGATCCCAAAAATTAACATTCAGCTAACAATAACTTGTGCACTTGGGCGGAGTGGGACGGGGAGGAGAAGAACTTCAATTGAGGAAAATGAAGCAAGAAATAATAATTCAACCATCGTGATTCAACAAAACATGCAACAAATATAAAGATTATGCAGTATTACAGGGCAGCAGCTTTGTCAATAGTTAACAACCAAAAGTTCCAAGACAGTTCATTGCACTGTAACTGAGTCGGAGAACTTTCTTTCAATTCAAGGAAAAAAAGATATAACACAAAAGGAAATTAACTTACATGCATAGTGTGTGTTTTTCCACTACTTGTAACTCCATATGCAAATACTGTGCCTGCATAATCAGTAGGTTTCATGTCAAAATACAAAAAAAAAATAACAGATTAATGCAATTAAATCAGACAGCACTGTGTGTCACACATAAATAATAACAGTTCAGTCCCAAGAAAAAATACCATGTATTCCGTCCATTGCAGCCTTAACCACAGGTTGAGCAGCTACTTCATAAACATCCTGAGTATTTGTTTGAGGTCCAAACACTCTATCTACCCAGCATCAAAGCAAACATTACCAAAATAACTATATGAACTTTAAAGAAAATCTAATTCCAAATCAATTACTTTCCAACCCATCCATAAATTAAACATTATTCCCAAAATCTAGGAGAATTTCCACAGCTAGTAGAATCAGAATTAAGATAAACCCAAATGAGCCAAGAATTGTACCAAATGCATAAGCTGTAGCTGGATTATACTCGTTCCGCACAGTTTTACCACCATCTGCATACCACGCAATTTCATCGCCCTTATGATATTCTCGTTCACTGTCACCATAATCAGACCAATTCAAATACTAACTACATTGTCCCCTAAACTTCAGCTGTACATACATCTAAAATTAGTTAAACCAGATCCAGAACTCACCTCATTGGCCGAAACCTAACCGTCACAGAAATGCTATCTCCGGATCTAGACTCATCAGCTGGTTCATCAATTAACTCCTCTTCGGATGGATAACTCACCGGCGTACGATTTTCATAACCTTGTGAGTACACCGAATCGGAACGACTATGACTCGGAGTCATGGATCTGGAATTGTAGCTATTCCCAGAGCCATAAAACGACGTCGTTGATGAAGAATATGATCGTGGCAACATCCGACCGTTCATGATTGAAGATGAAGATGAAGAAGATGAAGAGTAAGGAGTTGAAGGTTTACGGTAATGAAATGGTGAACTGCTTCTCCCTTTCGATGATGATGATGATGCCATTAACAATCCAGCTCAAGCTGAAGTTCAAGCTAAAGCAAATGCACATTTTGCAGTAAACATCAATATGGATGAAGAATTCAAAAAAAAAATGGTAGTGAGAGAGAAGCTTCAATGGTTTAGTTGACTCAACTTCACTGTGTGTCTGTGTGTAAATAGTGAAACTTCATTACTTCTTCTTTAAGAGAAAGAAGAAGAAGTAGAGAGAAGCAAGAGAAGGTGGAGGAGTGAGAAATGAGGAACAAACAATGGTGAAGGTGAGGTGAGTTTGAATTATTTTTGATGATGATACAGTGGAATTTCAAATTTAAAATAATGGAAGGGTAAGTTTGTCTATTTACTCTATAAGGGTTTGGGGATTTAATTTTTTTTAAGGTGCTTAATTTTTATAATTATATTTTATCTGTTTAAATTTATGTGATACTTTTCATTTTTCGAAAGTCAAATAATTTAAGTTTGATAGAAAATTTTGATAATAGAATCTTTAATTTTTATGACATGACATTTATATATTTATAAATTGCGTAAAAAATATTATAGTTACAATAATTAATAATTCAAAATGTGTAAAAGATCTATAAAAAAATTATGGCTGAAGAAAAACTTATTTGAATTTCAAAATCTGAAAAGTGTCACATAAATTAGATGGGATGTGAGAGTATTTTTTTTTCCAGTTTATCTGGGTTTTTTTCTTCCATATTTAGTGAAATTTTTGAGTTTTTTTTTTGTTTACGTTTTAAGATTAGATATTTGAATTTTTTTTCATATTTTCCTTTTTGTTTAACATATTCTTTATGAGATAAATTACACTTTCACAAAAGAGAATAATAGAAAGTATGGTTTAATTTATGTTTTTAAAAATTTTACTTAAATAAATGTTTATTTGCCTCATAAATTTAGTTAATATGAAATAACGGAGAATCATTAAAAAGAAAAATGTCACAATCTTTATTTGACAATTATTTAATAGCATTATTTCAACCGTATCTTTAAAATATTTATTGTAAAAAAAAGTCTATTTAAAATAAGTATTAAAATAACTTTAAGGCATGATATATAAATATGTTGTAATTTGACTTTATTTCATATTTTATATCTTTTAATTTGTATGTGTATAAATAGACACTTAAACTTGTATTAAATTGAACAAATAGACTTAAACGTGCATCCTCTTGACACAAAGTTAAACGATATATTTATATATTATATCTAATTTTAAATAAAAATAATTTAATAAATATAAAAAAAATTAAATATTATTTTAAAATATAATATCTCATCATATTGTGTCACATAAACTAAGACCTCAAAAAAAAGTATCGTATTATTGTAATTATTGAACAAGAATCAAGTATAATTTGATTAATTCCAACTGACAAAATATAAAAATGATCATTAAAATTAACTAAAATATCACATGTTTCAGGTCTTTTGACTAGTAGAGAGTAAGAAATGACTTCCACGGAGATTTTCTTTTCCAATTTAATCTTGTGCCTCCAATTAAAGCACTAACTACGTAAATATATAAAAATTTTGTAAAAGAGAATGACTACAAAATTAAAAAGGAAAAAGTCCATTATTAAAGAAATAAATCCATCGAAGAAAAATGCAAATTGGATAAGAAAGTTGCAATCGCCATCGTTATTGAGTTTGAAAACTTTAAAAATTATCATGCTCAGACCTCAAAACTCAATTAGTTTAAAATAAAATTATTTTCATAATAATAGTATTAGATTATAATTCTAAGGTTATAATCTCATTTTTTATACAACCATAATCCCAAAATGTTGGTTACAAATTTATTTTGATTTTAGCTAAAACCTACAATCAATATAATTCCAATTTTTATGCTATAATAACTTGTTCTACGTGAAATTTGCCTTTTGTATGAAATTAAATTTAATAAGATTTCAATACAGATATCAAACATCATATGGAGGAATTGAAAAAATAAAAAATAGCTTGTCATATAACCAAATAGCCTTACAACATCGTTGAATAAGACAATAATTAAAGCTCGATCAAATTGACTTACAAAAATTAATTTTTAAATAAAATAAAAAATCAAACCTAAATTACTTTTGACTCAAAAATATAAAAAACAAAAGAGACCTATTTTTAATTTTAAATTTATTTTGAATTATTTCACAACTGTCAAATATTTTCTAATTTATTTTAAATTATTTTTATATTTATCAATCACTTTACTTAACCTTAAAGTATTAAGCCAAACAATTTAATTTGCTCTAATCTTAAAAAGACCATTGAGCTAAAAATTCTAATTCGGGTTGGATGCGTGAAAAATATTTTCTTATACATCTACCTAATATAATATTAATTTAAGCATAATGATTAATATATGTTTTTCAACTTATAAATATAAGTATTTATTTATATGTTTATTTATTGGTCTTTATTTATATTTATGTTTTAAAACTTTAAACATATATTTAAATTATCATAATATAAAATTAATGAATAGACGCATTTTACCTAGCAAACTATGTTCACAAATTCATATTATTAATTTTAAAATTTCCCACACGATGTTAAGAGCTTATTTGAAATCTCCACTAAATTTGAATCATACACAAATTTGAAGATCACTAATTGATATGGTTCCATAATTATGCCGGATGTGTGTTTTTTTTTTAATTTTTTTACCCGATATTTAAAGCTCAAATTAAAATTCTAACTTAATTTAAATGTACTCTGCAAAACTCATTTGAGAGTGACCCTCCCGATAAGTATTTGTGCCTAAGCGGTGTGTAATTGGGGCCTAACTTGTTACTGTAACGTAAAGAGAAGTGGATTTGGCCGCGCTCTGCTTTTATTTGAAAACTCAAAATTCATCAAATCAATGTAAAAGTGACCAAACAAGGTAGGGACTTCCACTGTTATTTCAATTTGATTAACTTGTAAAAATTTCATTTTTTATTAATATAGCTACCTCCGTTTTATTTATATTCAAAAATAAAATTTTATTTTATTACTCTTTATTATTTTCTTGATTTCTTTTTATATGTCATATTTTTAAATTATACTTGCGTTATATGTCACATTTCAATTAATGACGTTTATTTAATATTTTTTAAATCAACTTTTTAATAAATGATGAATATGCTAGACTTCAAAAATTAAAATCCATTTGAATGACTATTTTAATTTTTTAATTTATTTTAATAATAAGATTTTATAGAATAATGAATGGAGAGAGTGATTACTCAATGTATAAAGTACTTCATCCAATATTAATTACATATTAGTTTTTCTAGGTTGGTCAAAGTATATATTTTTAAGACTAATTAATTACTTTGTCAAGGATATAATAGGAAGTATATCATAATTTATGCATTAATTTTATGAAATGATGAATATTATAATCCAACTATTTATAAAAAGTGATGTATAAAAAGGAACGAAGTATTATTTTCTTCCTCTATTTCTATTATATGTTACTTCTTAAATTTCACTTCTTTTTAGAAATTAGGGAAATTAATTATTGTATCCTTATTTAGTGTTTTCTTGAAATTATTTAATAAAACAGAATTAATTTATTTTTATTAATTAAATTAATCTGAATTAATCATTTAATTTTTCTATATTTGGTCAAATTCATACTTTTAAAGCTAAAACTTATAACTTGTAAGGATAAAATAGAAAAAACTAATACTATTTATGTATTGATTTTTTGAAATAACTAATATTATAAACCATTTATTATTAGTAATAAAACGACATATAAACGGAAATAATTGAGCTTAATTTATTTGTCTCGTTAATTTTAGCCTGTTGGAAAAAAAGTCTCTTTTCACATGGCATTTAAAACCATAAAATGTAACGTTATTTTTAAAAAATTATATAAAGTTTAAATTTATAGAAGCAACTTAAATAGAAGAATTATTATTTCTTTAACAACTAAATATCCTAATGATTAAGTAACAAAAAAAATTAAATTTAAATTTTCTAAGAATATAAATCTCTAACAAATAATTTTTTTTATAAAACAAATTGTCAAATCAACTTGAGGCAAAAAGGGAGGAATATAAAGAAAAAAATAATAAAACTTGTCTTAATTGAATGTGTGTATTGTGTAAGTGAACATGGAAAATCACACTCCGCGCAACACCCGACAACATTTATAAAATTAATTAAATAGTAGTGCCTTTTTTTTGAATTTGGCCTTGGAGTTGGGAGAATGTGCTCATTCATCTCTTCATCTTTGTTTTTTATTCAAAAGTTTTCCCAACTATTCATCTATAACAATAATAAGAATATATTTATTATAATTTTACTAAATAAAAAAAATGAGATGTTATTTTTTATAATTAAATTTTTTTAATTTTTTACTTCGTATTATTTTTCTTGGCATTTGTAACTCGAAAAATAAGCTTAACACTATGTTTAAATAAGGGGAAAAATTATGAAGTATATTTGAACTTTAATCGAAATTATTGTAACAATATCAAACTTTAGAAATGATTTTTTCTCTCTGCACTATTAGTAATGTATTTTAAAGGTACATATGTATCTATGTGAATATCATAAATATTATATCATAAAAATAATAATATATCCACGTGAGCATATATATATATACTTTTAAAATACACTACTAAATATACAATAATATAAAATCTTCTATAACATTTAGTACCATAACAATAATTTCAATCCATATTGATTACTATGTAACCAAAAAAAAAAAAAAAGAACATTAGAAATGAAGAGAAAGATACTAGCGTTCATGTGATTGAGGGTGTGACGGTGTGTCTTTATATGTACTATGGATAATGACCTAGTAGACAAAGACAAATACCAACACATGACCCCCATAACAAGTATTTTTTGCTTTAGTCATAATGGGGCCTTTCTTCATTCATATTTTGTTTGTTTTTCGGAAATTCGATTGTAAAATAATTATTGATAAATTGATTCTTAAGTCTACAATTATGTATATTTTGTTTGTTTTTTTCATCCTTGAAAATTATTTTTTATCTACAGATTCTTATAACTCAAAAGCTAAGAGTCACTATAAATAAGTCAATTTAAACATTCAGTATGAGATGTGGAGGTATTGGAAATAGGCTATTTGAGTCATGTAGTTTATTTAGAGCAATAAAGGAATTTATTCTAACAAATAGCATTGATCGAGTGAGGAAAATAGAAGCTGAGCAAGCAATTAGTACACAAATTTCTTCCTCTAGAATGAGTGATTCCAACCACTTCACGATAAAGTTCATACTTATACTGATTTATGAATCACTATTCTCTTTGACGTGTCCTTCCTGATTTCTCTTACGCCTTTCAAAAATCATTTAAATATTTTTCTTAAAACTCTTACAAAAGTAACACGTCTTAATAATACTTATTCACTCACCTAGCCCTCTCTATCTATCATATATAATATGCTTGACCATCAAAAAAAAATTCACTTAGTAGAAAAAGTCTTCGATCACTTGAAGATGACATAAGAAAAATTAATTTATATAAAATATGAAGTAAAGGAATCATATCATTTGGACTTTGAATAGTATTTCAAACCATAAAAATTGATTGAATAATCATATAAGGACAATGGATTGTTATTTATTCTTATAATTAAATTTAAATGTATGTTTCCATGAAATATTCAAAAGCCTCAACGGACGAAGTGTAAAAACATGTTACGCAAGAAAATAAAAGACTAGAATTAATATCAATCCTAACTTCTGAGTAATAAGTTTGATCACGTGATAATTTTTAAAAGCGTTACAAAACTTTATTTATACATTGCAAAATAAATGAATTTGCTTACCACAAAGCTAATTTTTACAAATAACGTTAGTGATTTATGAAGGAATAATACATAAATATCGTGGAATATTGACAAAAATTTAAAAAAATACATTGAACTAGTATAATCATTATCTAACTAATATGATAACATAGATTTTCTAAGCAATCACAATAATCAAATTCATTATTATTTTTAATACAATAAATATTATATATCACACATACCATCATACTCAACGAACTTATTTAATTTCAAAAGGCGTTTTCTACGCTTTCATTAATTTAAAATATAAATTAGGTTTGTATGTCCATTTAAAGGCTCTGTTCAAGTGTTTGCCATTTATTAACTACTCATTAACAATATGTAATCATCACTACTTTAGTAAATACTTTGCATTAATAATCATTTAGTGATGATTTCTGCGCTGATTTAATCATAATTATAAAGTGAAACTCAAAATTATTAAGAAATCATGATGAAACAATTATTTATCATATAATTCTTTTGTGGGCACTACAAAAAGGAAGAAGTTGAACTTGTATGCCAAGTCCACCGTCAACTTATTCATAGATAGTAATTTGTTTTGGATAATAGCCGCTAAATTAATAATCAATCAATTTTATTATTTACCTACATAATTTATCAATATTTATCTTTTAATAAAAAGGATGAATGATAGTTATCACTCTTTCCGTTTATTTTTATTTGTTCACAATACTATTTTAAAATATCCAATAATATATGTTCAGTTTATAAAATCAATGAATAATTTATTATGTTGTGTATATTTTATCTTTGTTATTAAATATTATTCAGTTTTGAATATTTAGATGACCCATATTTAGTGAGGATGGTTTGATAAAGTTACTTCTATCATTTACTGCTTCTTAATTTGTGTGTCAAGTCATGTGGACGATTGGGATATTCATCGTTTGGATAAAAACCAATCAAACCCGAAAAATTGAACCAAACTGATTAAATAAATTGATTCTATTTGGGTTGGTTTGGTTTGTTTTTTTTAAAAAAAAATTGATAGTATTTAGTTTGATTATGATTTTGTTCGAAAAAAAAATGAAGAAATAACCTAATCAAATCAGCAAATTGTAACGGTATATTATTTTTTGTAAATAATTTTAAAGATCTAGTATTTTTTTTCATCAAAAAAATTAATTATAAGTTGTAGAAATCCATGTAGAAATCTCACATCTAGGATTAGAGAGATCAAAAATCAAGAATTGTATTGATGTATTGCTGTATTGATAAAAATAATGTTGAGTTACAAGTTCTTATATAGGAGAGAATTGTAGAGTCTAAGTTGTTGGGTTTTATTTGCCCTGATTTCTTACCATAAATAGTTTTCCTTTTAGGAAAAGGTTTTGAATTGACTAATCCTTTTCTTGTAGGAAAAGGTTTAGGACTCTACAAATAGAGGAATGCTCCTTCTAACTTAATCAGCATTCACAATGTAGTCTTAAGGGCTTTGAGAGTTTTGGTTAGAGGGAGAATTTATGGATCACAAGCTTGATACGTTATCACTTGTGTGAACCTCCCATGTATTCCGAGTGAATTGGTAGAGGTTGTTTCCCTCTGTATTTTGTACTCTCATATAAATAGTGGATTTTGCTCATCTCCTTTGTGGACGTAGGTCGATTGACCGAACCACGTTAAATCTTTGTGTCTTTTGGTATATTTCTCGTTGTCTTCTTACTCGTGGTCTTTCGAGGTTTGCATTGCTAGCTTCCGCGTTTACACCTGCTTATTTACGGTCCTAACATAAGTTAACTATACTTAGAGTCCTACAATACCTACTACTACTATTATATTAATAATAATGAAATTATAAAGAATCTAATCCTAGTTGTACTATAATCCTAGTCATAATATAATTCTACACGAAATATAATCCTAATTAACATAGGTAGTCTAATTGTAGTGCGACTCTAATTCTTCAGCAGTGCTGTAAACTCATCAGTCAACTTCATTAGACCTGTTCCTTCGACATGTTACAATCATCAGCTTTCTTCTTCATCAATAGTTGTTGTAGACACACCAGTCAACTGCGTTGGACGTGTTCCTTTGACATGTTCCAATCGTCAGCTTCCTACTTATTCAACATAAGTTACTTGTGAAAGCGAAAATGTACAAGGTGAGAATATTTATCTTATTGGTTTCGACTTTCATGTATATAGTGTTTATGACATTTTTTTGTGGGATTGAAATGTCACAGTCTCTTCCTTTTGGGTTAAAAATAATGAATCTTGAAACTTTATTCACAGTAGATTCAGTGATAAAAAATTATGTAACATTAGTCATTCTAACCATTTTTCGTTTTTAGTGAATTATTGTCACTTTTTTCACGTTTTGAATAAATTATTTCTTAATCGAACCAAACTGAATCGATAACAATCAAATTAATAGATGTATACTATATTTGATTTGATTTAATTTTAATAATTTTAAAATCAACTAAATTGATTTGACTTTTATTTGAGCAATAACCAATTCAAATCTACTCATACACATCTCTATAACCAATTATTATTAGACAAAGGGGTATTTATATGACGGCACTAATGGCAAAATCATACTAGCCAAGTTTTATGGGTAGTGTTGGGATTAATTAATTTCACATTTTTAGTGTGGAGATAAATTAATTCATGTATGTAAAGTTATAGAAATGTCAAATCAAGAGTTCGAAAAATTACAAAATAGGCCAAATAATGCCTATAGAAAAGTGACTCATAGGACAAAATAATGAAAAGTGAGGTTACGGTATAATTTTAAATTAGTCAAAAATTAAAATTAGATTTTTTAAATTTTTTTTAATTAAAAGTTATTTTAACTTAATTTTTTTATTTTCAACTGAAAAAAATATTTTTTTAAGTTTATCCAAACAGATTTTTAGTGATTTCCTAATTGGACTTTGCTTTTCCTCATGAAAATTACACCAAAATATAAATAAAAAATTTAATAATAATTAATTAATAATAATAATTTAGTTATTGTTCATTATATATATTTTGAAATAATTAATATTCTTTAAATATTTTTAAAATTTATAATAAAATTGAATTCAATAATGATAAACTAATGCCGATAAAAATTTCTCTACTACTAAAAGTTATGTTTATTGTAGAGTTATCCTATAAGATCGAACTTTCGTCTATAATTGAACATTGAATGCTGTGAAAGGAAAAAAGTACGATGAAAAAATTGTTTTCTACTATATTTATGTGAAAGATAAATTCCTCTATAGGATATTAGATGAATACTTTCTATTTACATAAGCATTAAAAAATTATTAATAAATTGACTAATTTCTTCTAATTTTTTTTTGTTCATATATAATTGTGGATTGCTCACATATAAAAGCCATACAAATTATAGGGGAAATCATGTTTTTTTTTAATTAATTCTTTTCAGATTTGATAAGTGATCAAATATACAATAACTATATTTAATAAGATGTTCATCTATAAGACATAGAAAATATGTTACTAATATGGCGGGATTACAATAAATTTTGCAACAAAATATATTGTATTAAATCATTATTAAGGACTTTCTTTGATTAATTAAGTCTTGCCTGTGTCATTTATTCCCAAATCCAAACAAGAATTTAAAGAAAATTTAGAAAAGAGAAATAAAGAGGAATTGGATCCTAAATGTTGTATCTACACTTAAAATACCCAAATTTCTAAACATCATTTGATCATCTAAAAAAAGAAAAAAAATGATGAACCTAATTTATAAATTTTGTGATATAGAGTTAATATATCTCTTAATTTTATAATCTAGAGATGATATCTTTATTATTTGTGTAATAATAAAAATATATGTGAGTCACTTTTGTGATGAGATATATCCTCTACGTCATAAAAATAAAAAATATATAATATCCTTTTTTAATAAATTATAATTTTACTCCGTTAGAATGTTAAATTTTATCATTGATATGAGTAGATGAATAGTAGAATAGTTAATACTTTGAGTCTCCAAAATAAGAAATTATCTTTGTAATTTGTGAGGAGGCGTTTTATCTGAATATGAAATTTCCGCAAATCTAAATGATAACCAAGAAAAAAACAAAGCATGTGGTGAAGTTTCAACAATTATTTATGGTACCGGTGACATAATCATCATGTGGTGACCAAGAATCAAGATGATGTACCTTGATTCCAAGCATGTGTTTTTGTAGTTGGCAGAATATTTTCTTCAAAGACTTTGGTAGTGATAAACACTACTTAATATATATATATATATATCCAAAAAATAACACAAGAAAATAAAATAAATGATTTATCCTAATTAAATAATTATTGTAGTACTAATGGATGCTACTATACTCTTTACTTAATTGATTAGCCAAATACTTATACTAACTTTTTAAATTTGGCTTCAATCGTCATTTTAATATTTCAATTAAATTTATATGACCTCTTAAATTTGGCTTCAAACGTCATCCAGACATTTCAATTAAATTTATATCTATTGAATACTTCAATTATGTACAATTCATATGTCATAATTGAACATAAGTATCTATGACCCAATAAATGAGTAGATTTTCTGATCTGATAAATGCGTGAGGATGTTAAAATAGGAATAATTGGAGTCAATTCTCTAAATGGTCACCCAAGTTAAGGGAATTGCCTTCAAATATCCTTTATGTTTCATTTAGAACAAAATACCATCCGACTATCACTATTTTCCTTCAAATATACTTGAGGAATTGACACAGAAACACAACTATTGTATATAATTGGCAATATATAGCCCAATATTAGTTAGCAATTAATAGCCTAAAATAAAATTAGCACTATTAGCCTAAAATAAGCAAAACCAACTTTTTGTAGTTTTTTTCTTTTAATCATGTGCAACCAACTCACATTAATTAAGGAGATGTGAGATTATTTTATCTTCCTTGTTTTTAACTCCTATAATAAAGGAAGTTAGTTTTACTATTTCTTTAAATCCTCAAATTCAACTTTATTTAACCGTCTATTTAAAAAAAATAGTAACTCAATTTATAAAAACATAAAGATATATTTGATTGTAATTTTAATTATTACTTTTTAGCAATCAACATATAATTTAGTTTATTAGAAACTGATTACCACTTTTAAGGAGTGAAATATATATATTTATTAATTAACCCATTAAAAAAAAGGTTACAACAACTTTTAAGGAATGAATTTCTTAAAAAAAATTTAATAACTTATTAAAAGATTGTGACTACATTTAAGGTAAAAAAAAAGTATTTTTAATGCTACAACGTATATTAATTATCACATAATCGATAATAATTAATTAAATAATATTAAATGACATTTTATTAGAAACTGTTATAATACATATGTAAAAATTATACAATAATTAAAGTTGTGATTACATAATGTATACATAAAAAATATGTGTACACAAAAAAAATATTCATAAAATTGGCGTGTAAATTTTATTGATGTACACATTAATCGTAGCATGTATACATAAACTTTATACTGTATACATAAGAATATTACCATCAATTATACATACTACTACAATGAATACAAGAATGAGATTAATATAATACATATATAAATTTGATTCATTAATTGTACATGTGATTTTGTTTATGTTACAGTAACTGCACTATGTATACATTAGTTCGTATTCATCGTGATTCAGTGAATTGTATTCACGTAATAAACTTGTATACCTTAATTTAAATTGAGATTGGAATTCATTGGTATACATTGGATTGTATTCAACAAAATCAACATTCTGATTTTTTGCGAAGATCTTACGAGAATCTTTCTTACCCATGAAATTGAGAACAAAATTTTCAAAAAACTATTATCTAAATTTCATCAAAAAAAAGTTTTAAAAACTTTAGTTCCACAAATCACCAAATTTCAAAATTAATGGTGCAAGAAATGCTACATAATTATATATTAAAAGAAATTACTGGAAGGATCAATCGATATACATACAATTATATCTTATTTGCATAGACAGAGTAAATTAAGGAGCGTAAAAGAAAATTTAGAAGAGAAGCAAATATACATATGAAAATGATTTTAGAAAGAAAAAAAAAACAAAATGTGGTTGAATAACCTAAATTTTCGCAAAACAAAATTGAAGAAACTTCAATTCTACAAAGCATGAAATTCAATAATTAATTTGACAAGAACGAGATTATATACAAAGATGATTTTTAGAAGTATCCATGAAAAAACATATTGTTATATCTGATTTTCATAAAAAAAATTAAATTAAAAAGATTAAAAATTAGGGAGAGAATTAAGTATGAAAAGAATTCTGGAAAAAGAAAAGAAGTCAAAAAATAGAAAGAACTCTATTTTTAACATGTTGACAAAATAAAAAAGAGATAAAATAGGGATAATAGAACAATAATTATTGAGAACGTGTGTTTGAGAAAAATAAGGAGTACAAAAATATATTTTGAAAGAAAAGAAAAATAATTATCCAATGCCAAATAAATAAAACAAAGTCTTTTTTTGCTAAAAAATTAAAAGTGGGCTATTTATTGCTAATTTAATATATAGGGTGTCATGGTGTGTCATTTTATCAATATACTTGACACTTCAAAATCATCACTCTCTCCTAGCATGACATGCCATCAATTTCTTTTTTTAATAATAGACTAATTTATTTCATTGAACCCATTTAACTAAAATAATGATCATATTATTTTATAATTTTTTTATTAGTTTATTAAGTATAAATTTTCATAAAATCTTTTGTAATAATTAAATTTTTTATTTTATTATGTTATGAAGAATACATTTTAAAAATGTACTATAATTTTAACAATTTTGAATACTTGTGAACACTTATATTCAAAAAAATATTGATATAAAAATCACTCATGAACACTAATTTACATCAATTAATCATAAGTTGTATAATAAATCAATCATATTAAAGGTCGATTAATCATTAAAATAATAATTATTTGGGTGTTTTGAAATTCATATATACTGACAATATCGTTTTTAAAAAGAAAGTAGTAAGTGAATAATATTATATTTTTTATCCATTAGAAATACTAAACACCTCAAAAGTCTCCTTAAATTTTAGTTGATATGTCCAATCATTAAATCATCATTTTGAAAAACAATGGACCTATTCAATTCATAAATTTATGTCTCTACAAAATAAATATATAAATTACAAGAGAATTTATGAAGATTATAAGAAAAAAATTAAAAAGTCTAGTAACTTTATATATTGTCACCAAACAAAATTCAATGAAAAATCTGTGTGTGCAATTATTACCTGATAATTTAAAATTCCTAACCAAGTTATTTGAAAATTTTAAGCAATTTGTTTTATAAAAGTATTTAGATAAATTTGTAAGATTGACAAAAAAATTGGTAGAAAGAGAAAATTATTATTTATCTTTTTTTTTAATTTTATCTTTTATTTTTATTCTTTTATATTTTATATTATAATATATTATAACTTTTCATACAATTAAACATCAATAAATAAACTAATAATTAATTGAATTTCTGATATAATTCAATAATATAATATTATGTGAGATTTATATACTGATAAATAAAGATTAAAGTTTTATTTTCTATAATATTATTCACCTACTATTTTCTTTTTAAAAACGATATTATAAGTATATATGAATTTCAAAGCAGCTAAATAATTATTTTTTTAATAATTAATCGACCTTTAATATTATTGATTCATTATACAATTTATGATTAATTAAAGTAAATTATCGTTCATGAATTATTTGTAAATCAATATTCTTTTGAATTTATGTGTTTATAAGTATTTAAAATTGATGAGATTATAGTACGTTTTAAAAACGTATTCTGCATAACATAAAAAATAAAAAGTTTTATTATGATAAAAGATTTTAAGTATGAAAATTTATTCTTAATAAATTAATTTAAAAAATTAAAAATGATATGATCATTATTTTAGTTAAATGAGTTTAATGAATTAAATTAGTCTATTATTAAAAAAAGATTTTAATGACATGTCATGCCAACTAGGAGAGAGTGGTGTTTTTGAAGTGTCAAGTATATTTGAAGGAAAATAATGATAGTTGGATGATATTTTGGTCCTAAATGAAACATAAATGATATTTCAAGGCAATTCCACAATTTGGGTGACCATTTAAGAAATTGACTCGAATAATTGGGATGTAATTAGAGTGTTCAATTGAAAAAGACTTAGGGCCCGTTTGGCATAGATTTCCCAAATAATATTTGGGGAAAAATTTGATAAATAATGTTTGTCCATACAATTTGTCATTATTTGGCAAATATCCCAAATTTTCAAATACTAGTTTGGATCAAATCTCATTATTTAGTATCTTTTGAAATTTGAAATTTTACGCCAAACTTTTATCTTTAACAATAACACCCTCTATAGTAGTTGTTTGCGTTGTATTACATAATTTTATACGTGAACAACAAAGTAGTGATGAGATATTAAATGACGATATGGTTGTTGATGAAAATAATAAAAAAATGGCTCAAGGTAACAAAGTCACGTGCTTTGTCTACTTCACGATGTATGAAATGATGATTGTTGCACTCGCTTTAAACTACCACATTGGTCTAGTGTCGTGGACACTATTTGTTATTGTTGCAACGAATATCCAATTGACTTGTAATACAAACTTATAGTTAGTTTTAATAGTTTTTAAACTTATGGGTATAAATCATATTTTTCTAAAAAGATGAAATATATTTTCCAAACACATTGTGAAATTTCACCCAAATTTTCACTCAAATAATATTTGTCAAGAATTTTTAGAAATCTATGGCCAAACACTAGCTTAAATTGATGTTTCAAAATGATGTTTGAAGTCAAGTTTAAGGATGACGTATAGATATTTGATTTAATTCATTTAAAATCATGAATTCTCTTATTTCATTGTACTAGTGCGAAAATCAAGCCAAGTACGAGCGTAAACACCCTTTAATTAGACAAATATATTATCCGAAATGCTTCGTAAAATTTTATCCTACACTCATATATAGAATCTTATAGGTAACATTTTTTCTAGAAAACAACATATACATGTATAGACTCTTGGATTTCTATACTATTTTGTTTTGAAATAATTCAAAATAAATACCAATTTAAAACATGAAGTAAAACAAACTTAATAAATCTACTTACAAGACTGAATTGTGACAAAACAAAAATGCAAGAAGGAAAAATGGATGAAAAGTCCTTGTCTTGCTAACCTATCTTTGCACCTAATTCCAACTGGATCATTAAACAAAAATATAAAAATAAAGAAGAGGTGAAATATAATATAAAATTAATAAGGAGGAGTAAGTTTTAGTTAAACACTTGACAAGGCAATCAAGAAGGGAAAGTCTCAACTAAATCTAGACTCTAAAAAAGGATATGGATTAAAATATTATTTATCAAGAGATGTACATAGATTAATGATGAAATAAAAAAAGAGAACGGATATATATATATATATATAAACATAAACATAAAGTTTATCTTCTTTGATAAATCAAACCCACACCACACCAAATAAAGTTGAGTGGTTTTAACAAAAGAAGGGAATGATACATCAATTTGATTCAACCTCAAAACTAGCCTAAGTTATTGACCATAAGTTCATTTCTTGATCAATATGCAATTTTAATCTACTTAAAAATCCATTCACACTATATCGTGTACAAAAATATACTTAAAATTAACTCATTTTAACACTTCCCAAAAACTTGTTTGTTATGTGATGGAGTAGAAACTAAGAATTGATATGCCAAGCTTCTCTCTTTTACCCTAAATATGAATAGATTCCTATTCTTCTAGATAAATAACTTAATATTTAATTAAATGCACTATTTAGTCTTTTTAAAGTATGAAAGCCAATAGATGCTATGCTAAATCAACTCTAATAAATATACACATAAAATACATAATTTGAAGAAGTGACCATGGTTTATGTGTACCAAAAATTGGCTATAAATCCTCTCCAAAGGATTGTGTTAACATGAGTTTGCATGTACCTCAAATGCTACCTTAGAACTTCTTGTCAATATAAATAACAAATAACTCCACTTACCAATTAAAACTTAGACAAATAAAGAAGAACAAAGATAAAACTCTAAATATTTTTGCTTGTATTAATATTACAAAATTCATTAAATATATACGATTCAATAACTATGAATTCAATAATACCTTTCAAATTCATAACTTAAATCCTAATTACGCCTTAACCAATAGAAACATTACCTAAGGTTTTTAATTTATATGGCCAGCTTCTATCATTTTGACCCTGTTTCCAAGTTTGAAGTGCACATGGTTCACCCCCCCCCCCCCNATGGTTCCCCCCCCCCCCCCACCATAACATGTGGTCCTTCAAAGCAATATTGATGATTGCCAAGGTTATAATTTTAAGTCATGAGCTGTGGGTTCACATGCAACCTTCAATGCTCATATCCCTTATACTTTGCCAATTCCCATATTTTTTCATATGATTCTTGTTAAAGCCATCATTGCAGTAGTTATGTGTCAGTTGTTTCGTACTGTTCACTTTTCATCTCACGTGACTTGCCAAATTATTGGGGCCAGATTTAGAAACTAGTTATGAATTTAATCGAATTTAATTATTTTACTTCAAAATTATATCAATTCTTAAAATTCTATTATCTAAATAATATTAGTTATTCATTGCAACTTCCCGTATTATCTGACTGACCTCTAGCTTAGGAGGAGGCAAGTGTGACACAAACACGAAACAAGACTACTCCTACATTTCATATTAGCATTTTTAAAGTGCATTGTTAGTAAAAAAAGATCATTGGGAAAAATGATAAAATACTAATTTTACAAGGCACTATCTCCTATCAATGGAGGATATTACTATATCAATTCTCATAGTTTAAGGGCATTTTAGACCCTCCAAAAAAAAAGAAGTATGCTAATATTACCACTTAATGAATATCAAATTTGTGGTATACAATATACATTATACCCATGGGAAGACTTGGATCCCATCTGATCTTCATTTCTTTCTGTTGTAATATAACATTTTGTTGTAAGAAAATGAGAAACCTATACAGCTTTCAACTTCTGCAACTCATTCTGTGTTGCCTCTTCTGAATAGAGTATGCCATTCGACAAGGTGAGCCTTCGTAGAGCCATGAAAAATCGAGACTGGGAAACAACAAGGGCATCGATCAGTCGATTTTACTATGAAAAAGAATGCATAAAAGTTTGTTGAGTGTCATAAAATTTTACCCATTGGAAAATAACAAGGGCAAACCAGCATCCAGACAAACCAAGTCCTTTACTGCTTAGTAGCTGGTTCAAACAAACAATTAAGTGGTAATGTTAAAACGATGAAATGGTTTAAGTTCATATGAACTTAGGAGTCGTTTCGTTCAAACCAAATCAGGATAACCCACACACGAGCAGATGCAATATAGTGGTACTCGATTTATTTGAACCTGGTACTTTTGAGGCAGAGTAGAGATTTATGCATAAGCATTTGTTAAAATTACAACAAATAGTATACATGAATGAACACTTCATCTAGGACTATGACCTTGAAAGTTGAACTCGTAGAGTTTAAATCTTGAATTTAAAACTAGGACTATGACCTTAATAATTTATCCACCTTCTATATGCAAAAAGTTATACCAATAAGATATTCATATAAAAATATAACAATTTTAGCAAATATCTCTAACCAAACATAGGATAAATTTAGTCTCATAATCCTTCCTGTGTAAAGATCTTTACACTATCCATGAATTGTAGCCTATTTTAACAGGCCAGTAAATCGTTTTTATCATATTAGTAATTAGTATTACTAATTAATGCTTAGTTATCATGATGATTTAACGGTAATTGCCTTATAAGTGATGTGATAATGTAAATATATGTTTCAACTTCAGTGCATATGTTTGCTTAGATAGTTTTACTTCACTATTGGATTGTATAAAAGGAAAGGGGTAAAAATAAAACAGATTGAATTCGAGATACGAAGGTCTAGTACAGGAAAATGGCAGTCTAAGGCTTAAAGAACTTGATTTGCCAATACACCATGAAGTTCGAAATGAAACTGAACGTACCATGAGGAGAACAGAAGACAACACAAATATCGAGCTCATTGATAGGCTTATGAATTTCAACTCTCGTCCAGCCTGAATTAATAGATTTCGAAAATCATGATGTTGAAGATAAAAGGCTTCTCAAAACATAATAATAATAACAAAAGGAAAAAATTGATGCATGTGCTATAATTGCAACAGAAAAACTAAAAACAGAAGATAATATGATCTCAAAAGAACAAATAACATAGAGAAAACTGTTACCCTTTTTACAGGTAAAGAAACATAAATTACTACATATACAAAAGAAACTTCAAGAAAAGGATTTCTATAGAGCATTATAGTTATTACTTTATATGTTTCTTATTTTTTTCCGTTGTTTGATGAAAGGAATAAAATGTTTGTAAATAGGGAAAATGCACAAGTACCTCCTCAACCTATGCCCGAAATCCCAGAGACACACTTATACTATACTAAGGTCCTATTACCCCTGAACTTATTTTATAAGTAATTTTCTACCCCTTTTCGGCTTACGTGACACTAACTTGAAAAAAAAGTCAACCAGCATTGGACCCACAAAATAGTGCCACGTAGGCCGAAAAGGGATGAAAAATTATTAATAAAATAAATTCACGGGGTAATAGGACCTTAGTATAGTATAAGTGTGTCTCTGAGATTTTGGGCATAAGTTGAAGGGGTACTTGTGCATTATCCCTTGTAAATATGTCCACAATCTGTTATGCGGAATTTGAGACAATACGAGAAAATATAAACGCGAAAAACAAGACAACAGATTTACGTGGTTCACCAATAAATTGGCTACGTCCACGGGGAAGAGGGAGAGCAGTTTTATTATGGAGAGGCAAGAACAGAATTACAGAATAGGGTTTGCCATAGCGTCTATATATAGTGCTAAGCTACGCCCTAACAGGCTTGGGCCCAACATACATAATTATAGTCAGCGAGACCCCCGTCCTTTCTGTTTGTAACGGGTCCGATTCAAGGCATTCAACAAATCTCCACCTTGACTTGAATTCTCCGAACAGATTCTTCAGACGCACTATGATAGTGCCAGGCCTCCCCCTCTTCCTCAGAGTTGCCCCGCAGGGCAATTAACAGCTTCTGATGTTGAGCAAGTCCAAACAGTGTTGAAACTTGCTCTGTGGAACCGGCTTTGTGAACATATCAGCAGGATTATCAGCAGTTCCTACTTTCTTCACCTTGATTCTCTTCTCACTTCTCAGAAAATGATACCTTACGTCAATATGCTTGGTTCTCTCATGATGGACTTGATCCTTGGCTAGACAAATTGCGCTCAAACTGTCACAATACACCGTAGCCTGATCATGATGCAGACCAAGATCACTAACCAGCCCTTTCAGCCAAATCCCTTCTTTTGCAGCCTCTGTCAAGGCCATGTACTCCGCTTCCGTAGTAGACAAAGTCACTGTAGGTTGCAAAGTTGCCTTCCAACTGACGACAGATCCTCCAAGGGTAAACACATAGCCAGTCATCGATCTTCTTGTGTCAACATCTCCAGCATAGTCAGAATCAGAATAGCCAGTAACCAAGCACTGAGTATCACCTCCATAAATGAGACCAACGTCAGATGTACCTCTAAGGTACCGGAAAATTCTCTTCACAGCCTGCCAATGTTCTCTCCCTGGTTGTCCCATGAATCTGCTCACTACACTGACTGCATGTGCTAAATCTGGCCTTGTACAGACCATAGCATACATCAAACTTCCTACGGCACTGGCATAAGGGACTCGTGACATATACTCCTTCTCTTCTTCTGACTGTGGAGCGAACATGGCAGTGAGATGGATATTGGCAGCACTGGGGGTATCAATAGGCTTAGATGAAGACATGCCAAACCTCGCCAAGACCTTCTGAATGTAGCTTCTCTGTGACAAGAAAAGTTTCCTTCTCTCTCTGTCTCTAATGATCTCCATCCCTAGAATCTTCCGAGCGGCTCCCAGATCCTTCATCTCAAACTCAGCACTAAGTAAACCCTTCAGCTTCTGAATGTCATACTTCTTCTTTGCAGCTATCAGCATATCATCTACATAAAGCACCAGATAGATGAATGAATCATCCTTGAGCCTATTGTAGTAGACACAACAATCATATGAGCTCCGAGTATAGCCCAACTTCACCATATAGCTGTCAAACCTTTTGTACCACTGCCTTGGAGACTGCTTAAGTCCATATAAGGACTTCTTCAACTTGCAGACGTGATTTTCCTTCCCTGGAACTTGGAAACCATCCGGCTGAGTCATGTATATCTCTTCCTCCAACTCTCCATGTAGAAACGCTGTCTTCACATCAAGTTGTTCAAGCTCCAGATTCTGATGTGTAACTATCGCTAGTAACACTCGGATGGAAGTATGTCTGACCACTGGTGAGAAGATCTCATTGTAGTCCACTCCCTCTCTTTGGTTGAAACCTCTGGCAACAACCCTGGCTTTATACTTGACTCCTTCTGCTGGTGATATCCCTTCCTTCTTCTTGAAAACCCATTTGCAAGTAATAATCTTTCTCCCCGAAGGCTGTATGACCAGATCCCATGTCTGATTCTTGTGTAGGGACTCCATCTCATCTCCCATAGCGGCAAACCATTTTTCAGAATCAGAACTTAAAATGGCTTCTTTGTAAGTAGACGGCTCAGATGTATCTACCTCTTCAGCAACCTGCAGTGCATAACCCACCATGTCCTCAAAACCATACCTCGTAGGTGGACGAACTCCAACCCTCCTTGGCCGATCTTGAGCTATACTCCGATGGATATCTGATGGCATAGATTCTGGAATATCAGTTTCTGTCTGTGGCTCTTGATCCTCCTCTTCAGGTTCTTTCAAATCGCTCTCGTTCTGAATGACTTGAAACTCCACCTGTTTATCAAGACTCCCAGTTTCTGACGTAGTTGTAGGCTTCACAATGGTTCTAAGCAGAGAACTTTCATCAAAGACAACGTTCCTGCTCATAATAACCCTCTTTTCTGCTGGAGACCAGATTCTGAAACCTTTCACTCCATCTCCGTAGCCCACAAATACTCCCTTTTTAGCTCTTGGTTCTAACTTACCTTCACTGACGTGATAGTAAGCCGTACAACCAAAAGCTTTCAGATTTGAATAATCAGCAACTTTTCCTGACCACATCTCCATAGGTGTTTTGCACTGTATGCCTGTATGTGGTCCGCGGTTAATCAAGTAGCAAGCTGTACTAACCGCTTCTGCCCAGAATCTTCTATCTAGCCCAGCATTAGAGAGCATGCACCTTGCTCTCTCCAGAAGTGTTTGATTCATCCGCTCAGCTACACCGTTCTGCTGTGGTGTATTTCTGACTGTACGATGTCGAGCAATCCCTTCATCCTTACAGAATTGATCAAATTCAGACCAGCAGAATTCCAGCCCATTATCAGTTCGCAACCTCTTGATCTTCTTCCCTGTTTGATTTTCCATCAAAATTTTCCACTCCTTGAACTTCTGGAAAGCTTCACTTTTATGCTTCATCATGTACACCCAAGTCATCCTTGAGTAGTCATCAATAATGGACACAAAAAATCTGCAGCCTCCCAAAGACTCAACACGGCATGGACCCCAGCAATCAGAATGGATATAATCAAGAGTGCCTTTTGTTCTGTGAATGGCTTTTGGAAACTTGTTGCGATGTAGTTTTCCAAAGACACAATGTTCACAAAACTCTAGGCTTTTAACCTTATGACCAGCAAGAAGATCCTCCTTTGACAGAATTTGCATCCCTCTTTCACCCATATGACCAAGTCTCATGTGCCATAACTTAGTCATATCCTCCTGGTGAACTTCTGACGATGCAACATGGGCTGAACCTGTAACCGTGGAACCTTGTAGAAAATACAAAGTACCACGCATGACACCTTTCAGAATCAGATTTGAACCCTTCCAGACCCGCAAGACTCCATCTTTTCCCGACCAGCTGAATCCCTTGCTGTCCAAAGAACTGAGAGATATCAGATTTTTCGTCATCAATGGAACGTGCCTGACCTCGTTCAATGTGCAGAAGCTACCGTCATGTGTCCTTATCTTGATCGAGCCTGTCCCAACCACCTTGCAGACAGAACTGTTGGCCATCGAGATGCTGCCTCCGTCTATCTGCTCATAAGTCGTGAACCACTCTCTCCTAGGACAGATGTGATAGGATGCCCCAGAATCGAGAACCCACACATCTGAATGATGAGTGTGCTCATCCGCAACTAGGGCAATGTCTTCTTCAGAATTGGTGTCTTCTTCAGCAACAGCAGCAGAAACTGATTGTTTTTCCGATTGCTTCTTCTTCTTCGGACAATCAAATTTCCAATGTCCCTTCTCCTTGCAGTAATTACAAACATCATCTGGCTTTGCACCCTTCGACATCGGCTTATTTTTCTTTCCGCCGTTTTTCCTTCCCTTTCCGCTACTGGTGAACAGACCGGAAGGCTGTATGTCCGTACTTGTGCCGTTAGCCTTATGCCGTAATTCCCTGCTATGAAGGGCCGATCTGACTTCTTCCAGCGACACAGTATCTTTCCCAACAATGAACGATTGAACAAAATTCTCAAACGACATTGGGAGAGATACTAACAGAATTAGGGCAGCATCTTCATCCTCGATCTTCACATCGATATTACGCAATTCTAATAACAAAGTATTCAATTGCTCTAAATGTTCCCTGAGTTGTGTACCTTCAGCCATTCGTAGACCGAATAGACGTTGTTTCAGAAGCAGCTTGTTGGTTAGAGATTTTGTCATGTACAAACTCTCCAGCTTCAACCACAGACCAGCAGCAGTCTCTTCATCCG
The DNA here is from genome assembly GCF_001406875.1 of Solanum pennellii. Classification (NCBI taxonomy): domain Eukaryota; kingdom Viridiplantae; phylum Streptophyta; class Magnoliopsida; order Solanales; family Solanaceae; genus Solanum; species Solanum pennellii. Next base: position 65,603,961 of record NC_028646.1, read on the forward strand.
AGACTTCCGTGATGACGTCATCCGCGAGACACAGCATGATCGTCGAATGCGCCTTTTCCTCCAGAATCGCCATCTCAGGAGTAACGACGGCGTTCTTGTCTTTCGACAACGGCGCCCAGAAACCTTGCTGTTTCAACAAAGCCCGCATCTTGATCTGCCATAAACTGAAACTGTTCCTCCCTGTGAATTTGTCGATTTTCACGTTCAAAGCAGACATCTCGAATTCTCCAAGAACACCGATTAACCGAGAGGCTCTGATACCAATTTGTTATGCGGAATTTGAGATAATACGAGAAAATATAAACGCGAAAAACAAGACAACAGATTTACGTGGTTCACCAATAAATTGGCTACGTCCACGGGGAAGAGGGAGAGCAGTTTTATTATGGAGAGGCAAGAACAGAATTACAGAATAGGGTTTGCCATAGCGTCTATATATAGTGCTAAGCTACGCCCTAACAGGCTTGGGCCCAACATACATAATTATAATCAGCGAGACCCCCGTCCTTTCTGTTTGTAACGGGTCCGATTCAAGGCATTCAACACAATCAAATTGAAGATCAAATAATGCTTAAATGTTATTGACATTTTGGATAAGGTATGACAGCCGATACAGAAACCTAGAACTTTAAAATCAAATCTTATTAGAATAAGCTTTGGTTAAATGCAAACAAATACTCCCTCCGTCCATGTTTGAATTGGCACATTCCTTTAAAAAATAATAATTTTCTATAGCACCGCTAATTATTACAAGCCATCTAGTATAAATCCAAAAATGTTGGGGAAATGAATATAGAAAATAATTAGTATTTAATAATAAGAGCACAATAGGTATAAAAATGGTAATTATATCTTAGTTTTTCAAACTGGACAAGTTAAAGTGGTCATCTACTTTTAATATGGTGAACAAGTAATTGTGGATGGAAGAATTAACAAGCAGCACATCATCTCCCTCCCCTTCTCCTCTCTCACTCTCACTCACTCACTCACTCACTCTCTCACAATTTCTACGTATTACCTACTCAACCGAGCTTATCACTTTAACTTTATACTAGAGCTTCTCTTTAGCTTGTTGGATCAGTGTTCACATAGTTACATTTTTGCCGAAGTTGCCTAATAGTCTGCTCATTATATAGTTTTCTCGCGAAAAAATGTGTTAAGTATTCATTATGATTTCGTAAAAGATAAATAAATGAAACCTGCTGGGGAATGAGAGAACATGATGTTTGTAGTTTTGATGATAGACAAAAAGTCTTGATGATTTGTAGTTCTTGACGTGTGATAAAACATTGTTTATCATCATCAAAAATGGGGAAAATGTTGGGAAGTAGGAGAACATATAAAGTAGTTTTGATGATTGATATAGTAAAGGCATGGTTCACTACTTGTTGTCGTATGTGTACTCTATCTGCAGATGACCTGTACAATTATGAGAGATTGCGGCAAAGAAGAAAACGTATTGCGGCAATGTAGAAAAAGTGCAGAAATAAAGAACAAAAAGAAGGAAACAAATATGGAAAGAAATAAAGAAGGTAAGAAATAAAAAAGTAGCAATTCAAGTCAAAAAAGGAAAGAAATAAAGAAGTTACAATTCAAGTCAAATAAGGAAAGAAGTAAATATAGACAAATTCAAGAAGGAAAAGGATTTGTAATTCCTTTCCTTGTAGAAGTTGAAGGCAAACTCTATAAAAGGATCAAGAAGTTGAAGGAAAAAAGTGTCCTTGCAATAACAAAAATCAAGAGAATTTTTTCAGCAAAGTCAGATCGATAGCTATTGCATATTCACGAAATATATCATCTTGAGAGCAGTAGTTATTGGAGAAAAAACGTAGAGCTTCGTCACAGCAACGCAAGGACCCAGGTTCACGAGTTTTGTTCCACTCACAATATTATTACTTGCGCATTATTTTCTCACAAATTAAGAAGTAGTTTGTGGATTAGTCTCTCTACTCTCTATTGCTTCTTTATTTTTGGTGTGTCCTTACAAATGAGCATAAGTGCTCTATTTATAAGACAAATTCTGCTCATTTGATGTCACTAATGACATCAATGAAAACTAACAATTCAAATTATAGGTAAACACCTTTGACATAAATGTGGTAGCCAATTTCCAAAAAATTTGACTACCAAATTTACCTAAATTCTACCAAACTTTGACTACCTACTTCCACAAATATGGCTACCAACTTTCACATTGGTGGCTACTAATTTTCACATATGTGGCTTGTGGAAATAAAATATTGGCAGCCATACTTGTTGAAATTACTAGCCAATCAGTAGCCACCAATGTGAAAGTTGGTAGCCACATTTGTGGAAGTAGGTAGTCAAAGTTTGGTAGAATTTAGATAAAGTTTGACAGCCAAATTTTGTGAAAATTGGCTACCACATTTATGTCAAAGTTGTTTAACTACAAGTTTGAATAGTTAGTTTTCGTTGATGTCATCAGTGACATCAAATGGGCAGAATTTTTCTTATAAATAGAGCACTTACGCTCACTTGTAAGGACATACCAAAATAGAAAAGCAACAGTGGGTAGAGCCATGACAAATAATAGTCCGTTATCCTTTCAGTACCCCCGTCTCACAAGAAAAAATTATGAAAAATGGTGTCTACGAACGGAAGTCATTGTTGGCTCTCAAGATGTTTGGGACATTGTAGACAAAGGGTATACAAAACCCGCTAATGAGGAAGTTTTGTCCTCAAATGAAAAGAAGTCTTGTTAAAAACAAGAAAGAAAGATCAACAAGCCCTCACTCTCATCCATCAATGTTTGGACAATGACATGTTTGAGAAGGTGGCTGATGCAACCACCTCAAAAAAAGCTTGGGAGATTTTACAAAATTCTCTTTAAGGAGTTAATAAAGTAAAAAAGATAAAACTTCAAACTTTAAGGGCTGACTTTAAAGTTTTAAAAATGAAAGAATCCGAATCCATTTCAGATTTCTATTCAAGATTGATGGTTGTCGTAAATCAACTAAGAAGATACGGGGAGGAGGTAGATGATGTGCGTGCGATAGAAAAGATCCTTTGTTCTTTAACACCTAATTTGATTATGTGATGTGTGTTATTGAGGAGTCTAACAATTGGAAGGTTCTTTACTAGCCCACGAAGAGAAAATGAAAAGGAGAAGAGAAGAGCCAGTAGAACAACTTTTTAAAACCCATGCATCCTTCAAAGGATTTGAAGGTGAGAAAAGTTACAAAGGAAATGGACAATGGCGAGCCCGTGGATGCCGAGGAAGATGAAGAAGTTATACCAATCATTTCAACAATGAAGATAAGAGTTACCAGTCATTCAGAGGTTGTGGTCAACTTTGTGAAAAACAATATGATATTAATATGAAAAATATGAATCTTTGGCTTAGAGATTCAAGCAACAAATTAATTGCTAAGGTTCATATGACAAAGAATAGGTTGTTCCCTTTGAATCTTAAAACCATCGATGCGAAGTGTTTGATGGCTAATGTGTTGATGACTCATGGTGTTGGCACATGCAATTTGGACACTGGAACTTTGAAGTGCTCAAATCAATGGGAGACAAGAACATGGTTGATGGGATACCATAAATCAACCATCCAAATCAATTGTGTGAAGCTTGTCTTCTTGAAAAACATGCAATGAGGAGTTTTCCAAAGGAGACTATATTAAAAACAAGTAAGCCACTTCAACTTGTACACACTGAAGTGTGTATTTCGATCAATCCACCTTCTTTTGGTAAAAGAAAATACTTTTTGCTCTTTATTGATGATTTCAGTAGAAAGACTTGGGTATACTTCTTGAAGCAAAAAAATTGAAGTTTTTGTTGCCTTTAAAAATTTTAAAGCACTTGTAGAAAAAAAAAGTGGCTTCGAAATAAAAGCATTAAGGTCCGATAGAGGAGGCGAATTCACATCAAAAGAATTTTATGACTTTTGTCAATCTCATGAAATTCATCACCCTCTAATGGTACCTTACTCACCCCAATAAAATGGAGTCGCAGAAAGAAAGAATAGAACAATTCTTAATATGGCTAGATGTATGTTGAAAGTTAAACATCTACCAAAAGAATTTTGGGCCGAGGCTGTTTCTTGTGTAGTTTATTTGAGCAACAGGTCTCCAACGAAAATATACGAGATCAAACTCCTCAATAAGGATGGAGCGGAAGAAAGCCAAGTGTTAAGCACTTGAGAATCTTAGGGAGCATAGCATATGTTCATGTTCCATATCAAAGGAGAGCTAAACTTGACGACGATCGAAGTGTCAAGTATGTGTTTGTTGGATATGACACGAGCTCAAAAGGCTACAAATTGTACAATCCAAGCAATAACAAGGTGGTGGTGAGTCGTGATATTGAATTCAATGAAGAAGCACCACAGAATTGGGAGACTCCGAAAGAAAAAAACATATGATTTTCTTCCATACTTCGGAGATGAAGAAGAACATGAAACCATTGCATCTGCACAAGATGCAACCCTGGCCTCCTTCACCAGCAAATGTTGTATCTCCGTTTTCTGAAGAGAGTTCAAGTGAAAGATCACATAGGATGAGGAGCATCCTAGAACTTTATGATGATATAGAAGAAATTACTAATTTGGATTTTTTGTGTAGTTTCTTTGCTGACAATGAACTAATGAATTTTGATGAAGCTGTTACTGACAAAAGGTGGAGACAAGCCATGGAGGAGGAGATCCAGTCAATAGAGAAGAACAACACTTGGGAGTTAACAACCCTTCCCAAAGATCATAGAGCAATTGGAGTAAAATGGGTATATAAGGTGAAGAAAAATGCCTATGGAGAAGTACAAAGATACAAGACAAGACTTGTGGCTAAAGGCTACAAACAAAGGCATGGCATCAACTACGAGGAAGTTTATGTACCTGTTGCCCACATGGAGATGATCCGTCTGTTGATCTCTTTAGCGGCGGAAACGAAGTGGAAGATCCATCAACTAGATGTCAAATCGACATTCTTGAATGGATATCTTGAAGAAGAAGTTTATGTTGAGCAACCATTGGGTTTTGTGGTCAGAAATCATGAAGATAAGGTGTTGAGGGAAGAAGTTGCACGTCCCCTTTTCCGTTTACTGCAGTTCTTGATCCATTAGCAAAAGGGTAGCTACAGACAGGGTTGTGGAATAAATGATATTTGAAAAAAGATTTTGATTACCAGAGATATGGTCAAATGCACCAGAATCTAATATCCATGGGCAAGTGGGTGAAGACCTAGTTAGACAAGCAAAGGAATTACCATTTTGTGAGGTTCCAGATAAAGGTGATTGTCGTGTAGCTGCTTGATACTGCAAGTAGTCACTGTAATCTGCTCCAAACAAAGTAATGGAATTGGCCAGTTGACCATCTGTGTCTTTATGGGTTTGAACCATGTGAGCTGTACTCCGATTGTTAGTACGTGGTGGTTGACCATGCAATTTCCAACAAGATTGTCGAGTATGGCTGGCTTGTTGAAGTAGGGTCTAGAGTTCCTACTGTTCCCCCTTTGATGAACATTTAGTTCCTGTGGAATTGTCATTTTTCACAGCTACTATAGATGTCTCAACGTTATTGGTCTCAATTGTTTCTGAACCAATACGCAATAATCGAACTGAAACATCGATTAAGGAAGGAACTAAGGAACTTGCCAAGATTTGATCTTTTACCAGAGTCAGATCAGATCTAAGTCCATTTAGTGCTAAAACCATAAAGAACTTATCTCTTTGTTGCTCCTGTGTGGTGACAGTTTCAGAGAGTGGCATGAGAGAACCAAATTGATCTTTCAAGGTATCTATCTGTCCTAAATAACTTGCCATATCTTGATTATTCTGCTGCAGTTGGACTAAGTCTGAGACAACCTTGTAAATACGTTGTATTTCATATCGTATACAAAGTCTTACTTTAGTCCAAACTTTATAGCAAGTTTTACAAGATCGAAATAGTTTGAGTAATTTAGGATCCAAAGAGTTCCATAAAAGATTGCATAATTGAGCATTGATTCGAGTCCACTTAGTCCTTTCACAAACAACAATATCACTAGTATTTTTAACTAAATGATCCTCATATCCTTGTCCATAAACCACATCTCAACAGATGAAGACCATGGTGTGAAATTATTACTACCTTCCAACTTCACAGTAGTAATAACATGAGAACTTGAAATGGAGGAAAACATTGATCTGAAATCACCTGAAGATTCAATTTTTTCGGAGACTTCAATTAGAGACTCACCTTTCTCTGACATTATGGCTTCAACAACTAGATGAAATACAAAAAAAAGTGATTGGTCAAAAGAATGCGAAACAGAAAAAGAGAAGAACTCACTTCCTCTTTATGACTGAGATATGGTTGAGATCGGAACTGAACCAGAAGTTTACTGGAAAAAGAAGAAGGATGAAACAGAAGAATGACTGGAGATCTGGTTGAGACCTTTTTCAGATTGGAACTGAACCAGAAATTTGCCGAAAAAAGAAGAAGACAGGAACAGCCTATGAAGTGACTGTTTTTGCTGGAAAAGTATTACGATTGCCGAAGATTATAGGAGACGTGATGGGTAAGACTAGAATTAATGATTGACCCTCACAACTTGGAATGAAAGTTTGAGATGGCAGAAAAAATCTACCGAAGTGGCTCCTAGTAAAAGAAGATGTCGGAATAGTTACAGGAAGATCTATCGGGATAGTTACCGGAAAGGCAACTTGAGACTCTACAAAAACAGCAGAGGCTCTGTTACCATGATAAATGATGCAAGTGTATTTCGCTTCATACTCAAAATGATAGATTACACCTAGAATATATATACAAAGCTAGACACAAAAGGTCAAGAGCATATCCTTGATAGTGTTAGGTTGTGGAGCCTGATTAATATTTGATGTACTGTCATATATTAATGTTCACGCGGTTCAACCTCCGCGGTGAGGTTGCCGGGGGGTTATTGGGGGCGGGAGCCCCCAATCCGAAGGGGGGGGGTTCGGGTCAGCGCCCGACCTAAATGTTAGGCTGTACTATTTATTCTCCATTTATTCTCTGTAACAAAAAATACTCTGATTTATAAATATATATACCCCACCGCCGTGGAAGTTTACTCACGGGGTGTTAGCACGAAATATTGGTTTCTCTCTTTCTCTCTCTAGATCTCTCATCTCTCTCTCAAGAAAGTTCTTGTGTTCTTCATTCATCAAGTGTGTGTGCGTGGATTTGATCCTAACAGATAGGTTACCTACCATACCTACAATATTTGACTATTACACATTACCTACAATACTTGACTATTATCTTACACACAATCTAATAGTTGAAATACTCTTGGACAATATCTTAACACCCTCGATAAACTTGAAATATAGCATCTTCTTACAAGCACAAAATAGGTATGATCATATGAACAGGAAAAAACTATCTGTTGTTTAATTAACATGCTTAAGACATCGAAATAACGAGTAAAGAAAGTCTTGACAGAAAGTATGAAAGCATACCAACAGAGTTCCCTCAAGACTAAGAATGCTGGGCGTCACAAATAGGGCTATAAAGTATGGCAGCAATATTTTTTGCATCTGCATCCATAGAAAAGAGATAAATTCTCATGAGAACCAGACAATCATATTTTTGAATCATGTGAAGAGCACAAGAGCTCAATACCCTTCCATCACCTTCTGATTGTATCAATTAGGCTTCAGACTAATAAGTTTAATGTCTCCTAATTTTGAGCATATGAGTTTATCCTAATCATTATTAAACCTAACAAGGACGAAAGATGAAGGTGTAATTAAAGGGTGCAGCATTACACGGTAGACATAAATAATCATCCATTAATGATCAGGCATCACAATAACTAGCAAGTATAACAAAGAAATTAAATAACTCATTTCCTTTCGCCTTTTTTCTTTTGTTCAATCATTGTTTGTGAACATGTTTGTTAATCATTTCTCTCTTTGCTTCAGTGTTATTCTGGTAAATATGTGGAAGAGGATGAACATCCTTACAAATGCAAAATGTGTCAACTATCATCTATTTCATGTCTAGAATGCTATGTCATAAACTGAAAAGAAATGTGAGGATATTATAGAACTAATTACCTCACGTATAACCTGAGGATCAGATGAAAAGACTTTGGGGAATAACCATGGAATCGATGCTGCAACAGATGCTAATACCGTTCCGGATGATGCTCCAACAATTACTAGGGACTTCAGCAGCACTCGGGCCTGATTCAAAATATTCATCTTATCCAGCACTGTAATAAGGAATAATGACAGAACTCTGTACTAAAAGCATTTGATTCTCCAGTGAGTCATGATGGATGTGGGTACCATATTCAAAATTTACGGAGATGGATGCCAAAACCTATTACCATGCAGGATATTGTGATTTTTACCAAAATAAGATTATAACCTTTGACAAATTTCGGTTGACTCCATATAACAATTCGGGCATAAATGATTGTGCTGTTTGCGAGAGAGGCTCACCCCATACTGCACAGATCATGAATAGTTGTACCATGACCTAGATAAAAGGCAATATGTTAGTGGTCATATATATGCACTGTTAATGGGAATATGAAGAAATAAAGTACATTTGAGAATAATACTTCAAAAGAACATTATGTGTTAATTATCATACCTGATGAGCAGCAATCGTCTGTGTGCCCATGGAGGTAGCAAAATAGACCAGTAGAGAGTAGAATGCGACCTGTAGTTCAGCATAATATCAGATGTTCTCATAAAATATGATTTCGGCACCAAATGAGAATGCGGTCAATTCACACAAACCTTTGACATCATTGTAAGAAACACGGGGCCGGCAATCATGAATATCTGCAGAAGTTCATCTTTTGAGGGAACAGATATAGCAAAACCCTTATAGCCTTTATTGTTCAGTGCTTCGATCATCATATACGCTGCAACAACCTAAAACGATGTTACCAATCTAGGAAGGTTGTTCTAAGATGTGTGAAAATGGAGATAGAAGAGATAGAGTGATGAAGAGCACATCAAATATATTAGGGATAAAATAAGGGGCTTGGTAGGAATGAGTGATTTACTTGGGACACCATTGTTGCCCATGCGGCTCCAGCAATACCATAACTGAAGACTCTGCACAAGACTATGTCGCCAACACCATTAATAACAGTAGCAACTGCCAAAGCCTTTAAAGGTCCCCATGAATCTTTCATGCCTAGACTGCACATTAATGAGCAATAAATATATATCACAAAGTGGCTAAACTGATCAAATAATGTAAGTATCTGAACAAAGTAATACATAATGTCAGAACAACAGAAACCATTGTCACCTCAAAAGTGATCTAAAGACAAACTTAACATCACTTTTTCCAGACTAACAGTTTACATATCATATTACTGTGAAAAGAAAGATCTCTCTTCTAGCTGGGAACAGAATATGGTAAGATTTCTCAGACCCAACAACGACCTTTACTTTGTTATGTGTATGTGAAATCAGGAATATTAATTCACCTAGAAATGATAAATATAAGTCTTCTAGAGCAACTCATCCCTAATATATACAACTCAATAAAAATATGAAATTTGGGGAGAAGAAAGAGAAGAGGAGTGCTTAACATATGCAACAAATGATCTCCTACATCGTCAAGATGCACATGCAGCAAAACACGAAGTAGAAAACAGTGAACCTTGATAAATGATGTATGTCGGAATTAGCTTACAGAAAAACATAGAAAGTGATAAAGAATCAAACCTGAGACATATGCTAGTGTTTTAATCTAAACAAAGCTTCTAATACGGAAGAACGAGATGTAGTAGAATAACAAAGACCTCCAATCAGTAAGAGGCCAATAGATTCTACTCAACAACCTCTAGAGGAAAATATCAATATGTAACAAGATATTTGAGAAAAGGTAAATTGTACCTTGCACTTTGGGCAACCCAACCAACCAGCAGTGCTGGCCATGCCAAGCCTCGAATCTATCACCATAATATCGACCATTTAGTTTACATGAAGCTTAAAGACACCAAGCATCACAATAACATAACTTGATTATACTAGAAAATTGTTACTTCGTTTTCGGTACACAAGTTAAATACCTTCTACATCAAGATAAATTGACAATGTTTATCAAATGACTATGTATCTATCTGCATGACTGCAAGTGTCCACTAGGACAGACAAAACCCCAAAGCTTAACAACTTAAAAGAAGAATATTCAGAAAAGATTTTTAATCAATCATTCAATTGACTCTCAACTTTTCTACCTCCACCAAGTTATTCTTCTCTTTGGAGCAAAAAAGTTCACATTTTTCAGGGGTAAATTCTCCATCTAAGACTCCAAATCTGTGTCATTTGATGGTTTACAGAACTGAACACTGTTCGAATATTAGATATAGTTTGGCCTCTATAGATATATCGCATTGACCACCAAGCAAGTCCTTCGCTCTGAAAAATAGATCTAATATATCACCAACCAAAACACAGGAAAAGCATCGGTGTTCCTCAATTAACACGTTGATGACAAAAGGGATAAAGAAAGATTAAAAGATTTTCAGAACAAGCAAACTATGATAGAGCTCAAACTGGTGCTACTTATGTGGTGCAAATAAGAGAACTTGGACAGTCTAATATAGTTGATAAAGCAGGGGTAACGGTTGATGATAGAGCTCAAATTGGTTCTCAGGAGCCTCTATAGTTAAGTCTCGTGTTGATCCTAAGTTGAATATGATTTCTACCAGTTTTTTCAATATCTCAAGTTCGACAAATTATTTGATCACTTCTAGTGGGATAAAACGTGTTACAAGTTAGAGTCAATGGGTCGACTGGGTGGAAGGAGAGGATGAACATGTCACAACTCATAGAAAATTGAGCCCCGAAGCACCAATTTTTGTGCCAAAGGGTAGTGGCATTACCAGTGATTCATCTCCAGTACATATAGGGTGACAATTGGTTTAACAGGTACTAATGTTCAAAAAATTTTTGTTGGTGATGAAAAGCTTCTTTATGCTTTGGTGAGTTCTAATGTTAAAAGTTGACTTCTCTTGTGCCTATTAACACAAATAAGCAACTACTAGATGTTGGTTGTAGTTCTTTCTCCACAAATAGATTTGCTAACCTACAAGATGAGGACACCTTTGAGGAAAGTGAAGAAGAGAATATGTTGAATTATTGTTTTGTAAATGCAGCTATGGATGCAAATACTTATCCTAGTTAACAACGCAATAACAAAAAGAAGCATGGAAGAAAAATAGTTGGGATGGTAAGATGACTGAGGAGTTGTTCCGAGGCACCTACTGATATGAAGAGGAAGACAAGAGGAAAATACTCCAAGTTACTTTAGAAGGGCAATCTATTTTTTTCAGTTCATATTTTTGTAAAACGAAGTTGAGTTTAATTACTCAAATTTCATCTTGGATTTTATTCTTTTCCACTACTTAAGCATCCCCATTTGCAATATCATCATAGAGTGTATTATAAGCTCTGTGATGATCATAGATTACTTAGTTTTTCTCTAGCTCTTATTTTTTTCATGCGGGTTAATTAGTAGAGGTTTCTTACCTCATTATAATTGGTAAGGTAAGGTCTAGCCCCCTTACTTTGTACTTATCTCTGTGAGGTTTTCTTTTAATTATATTATAATAAAGTTCCTCAATATAAATAAATAAATAAAATGTACAGAAGTATAACCTGGATATAAGTGTTTGCTGATTTTATAATTTCTATATTCTTGCCTCCAGTAAAAGCTGAAAGTCATACAAATAAATCCATTAGCTGTTAAGTGAAATATGCCACATTTGAGAGAAAAAGAGGAGATTGAAGATATCAATCTCGCACTTGATACATCCACCAGTCGAAAGAAGTATGAGAATTGCTTACAAGTTAGTGCACGAACACCAAATAATCTCGTACAGAAAAACATAAGAACACCGAAGACCAACCCAAGGAAAATCAAGATAGATATCTGATGCTGCACTTGAGCTTTGTCCTGCACCAGAAACAAGATGATGCTCATAAAATAAGGTAAAAATATCAGCCATTAAGAAGTAGTACAACAGCAATTCCCAAAAAAATTACCTGCCTTGCAAGTGAAGTAGCAACTAAGTTAGAAGTGGCTATTGAGAGGAACATAAAAATATAGCTTGTGTTATCACAAAAGACGGTTCCGGGACCTGCCAATGAAAAAGTTTTTAGCTGAACCATTAGCAGAAATGAGTATATAACATTAACAACTTTGCTTATGTGAGCTTAAAGAAGAAAGAAATAGTCCTTTTGAAAAAAGAAAATTGGGAAAGGAGAAGGGGAAATGGGATAGGCGATTATAAAGTGGGAACCGAACCCTCACTAATAAGCTGAAAGTTCAGGTAACCAACTAACTAAGCTACAAAAATCCCCAAGAAAGAAATAGTCCTAAAGTTAGCTTCATCACTTAAAAGTACTTTTCATGCTTATCAAATACTTTCAATTAGGTAAATACTTTAAGTTAGAGTTTGGCCATAGAGTTAGAGAGTAGTTTATCTTCAAATTTTTGTTTCCTCATGAAATTTGAATCAAAATCTGATTTCAATTGGGGGTTTCCGCTCCCAAAACTTCAATTCTTTTTCAAGTAAAACGCATATTCAAACATAACTTAAAATCCAAAAATCACAAGTTTAAAAGGGCTTTTTACCTAACTCTCCGGGCAACAAAAATGGCAATATGTATATGTAATGTATAGATATTGTATAACCATGTATTTATGATGTATAACTTTGTATCAGATACTTTGTTAATATAATATTTATTCTAGAGCCAAAATCAGCAATAGATAAATAGACAATAAGAGAAGTGCACTTCCCTTGAAATCAAGCTTAGCCGAATGGCTCTTTTAGCTAACAACTAACAAATAGGTTATTTTGGGTAAGAAAATTTGATTCAATGGATATTTTGTCTAATTTTCCAAATATAAAATTCATATATAACTGATAAACTACAACTAGTTTATGATTTAAGATGTGGTCAGGTGAACTAATTTGATTTATCATAAAAGAGTAGTAGTTTTTTAATTTCTAAATTACCTAGAGCAGCAAGTTCAATGGAACTTCCTTGACCAACAACAGCTGTATCAATAAGACTCATCAAAGGTCCACATAACCAAAGCCCAACTGCTGGCCCTGAAAACTTGATAATTTCCACCGTTTGATTCCAAATGCTTTCATTCGCAGAAAATTCGACCACCACTTTTTGTTCATTTTCCACTGAATCTGAGCTTTCTGCATTAGTCTCATCTTCATCAGACAGTTTTTGCTGCAAAATTTCCTGGCTGGGAGCTGAGCAAGCAGTGATTATTCCCTTGCGAATATTGCAGATTGGATAAATTCGCAAGTGAGAGTTGACATTGACAAGAGTTCGATTCCGTATTGGGATTCGAGTTCGAGATTGATAAGCGAAAGTATTGAGATTGATGGCTTGTAAACACATTGACATTTAGGAATTCTTTTTTTTTGGAAGGAAGATGAAGATAAAGTGGGATTTGGAGATATTGGCAGTTGCTTTGATGGAAGAGAAAAAGCAGCAGCTTCAATATGCTTGTAAGCAACTGTTCTGACAATGGACCCAAAGAGTTCGACATCACTGTCACGACTTCAATTTACGTCGACCAAAATGAGTACAATAAGGGCCGTTTAAGACATGTCATATGAAATGAGAGATTTGAAATATAAACACCTGAGTCCAACTTTTATAATGCACGAACAAATATTTTAATTATTCAATTTTTAAATAAATAAACACATGAATTCTGTATAGCATAATACATGTAGAATAGAAAATGACATATAGGACATGTGTGTCTATTTATTCAACTTTATATAAATTTAAGTGTTTACTTGTGCACACCAAAAATTGAAGAATATAAATGTGATTCAAAACCAAGTTAAAAGACACATTTATGTATTATGCCATAAATAAATGTGTGTTCTTTCAACTTAACTTCTATAGATAATTATGATCTCCAACTTTGAGGGTATACAAGTAGATTAAATTGATATAAAATTGAATAAATAGATGTATTCATCTAACATAATGGAGTTGGGAATCAAAATAAGCTACAAAAATATAAAAGTAGCCAAAATAAGCTACTATTTTAGTAAGTAACTAAAATAAGCTTAGTGGAAGAAAAAGTTCCACTATATCCAATTTTCTAAACGTTTTCCGTTAGTTTCATAACGTTTATTTTTAATATATAACGGAACTTTTTCTTACACTTTATAAAGTGGAGTTTTTTCTTCCACTTTATAAAGTGAAACTTTTTATTACACTTTATACGAAGAATATTTTTCACGTCTTGAAGAAGCTTTTTCAGTGTTGTAATATAAATTATATTGATTTGATATGTCATTAAAACGAAAAAAAATATTTTATTATGTATTTTTATTATTTTATTCTGAAAAATCTATTTTTTTAAGGACGTTTATACATAGTTGATAGCACCTACAACATAAAGTCTTCTATATTTGTTCATTTCAATCTAAAAAATATATCTTCTACACCTAAAGTTAAAGTTTCAATTTATTGGGATGGCGAAATTATACATGATGGAAATATCATTTATTATAATTGTCCTCCCAAACACAATGCTAAATATCCAATAAATGTCTGATATCATAAATTTATTTCATCAATTTATAAAAGAATGGGTATAAACAGTACGATTATAATTTGATTATAGCCGGAAAATACCCTACTTCATTTTTATCACAAGGACAAGTAAATTTTGGAGAGTGAATTATCTATAATGACGAATCGTTGACCGACTTTTTAAGGGTTCCAAATGACTATATAGATCAAATCAAGTCAACAATACTTGGAATCTATGTTAGGAAGGAGCCTAAGATTAGTCAACAACGTTCTCCTTTATCAGTCGATGTTGATCCCTAATTAGAAAATCATAATAGCATTGATGGATCGGTAATGCTCAGTTATTATATTTCAATTATTGTTTGTTGATTTTGTCAATTATTTATTAGTTTATATTATTTATTATTCTTATTATTATATATTTTGTAGCGGTTAACCTCAGCAAGATAGGGATATTGCTCCAAGTTATGGACTAAATAATTATTTTGGTCAGTCCTCACACTTTGAAATGACGGAAAATATTGGGACATCCTCAAATTTTCATGTCTCGCCTACTTTTGATGCAGATGATTATCGCTATGTCTAACAGTTATTTTTTTATTTGAGTAAGTTAATTGCATGAGCCAAATATTTATATATTTTTTACATATATAGGGAAAATACTACACAAGATGAGCCCATTGATATTGTGAATATCGATGAAACGTGACCTTCCTAATTACGGCTCACCTTCAGCTAGTGATATGATGATTTGCCTAATGCCGAGGAATCAGGAGATAATGTTCCATTTGAGGCATCATCTAGTGATGATGATTCTTTGACTCCCAATCGATCGCCAAGACCAATGTCCATGAGTCCGTTTCGTAATCATGAAATTCCTATCTTGATCATCTCTCGGATGGTCCAGATATTTTTGGTGATACACATGATGAATATACATCACAACGTACGTGGCATGAACCAGAAGATTTCATGAATGATGCTATTTATATTGAAAAAGACATGTTATTCAATTCAAAGAAGCAGTTGCAAAGAGCAGTTAAACTTCTACATTTGAACATAGCAAGGGAGTGCTTCGTTACTAAATCAACAAAGAAATCATGGCGACTTGTTTGCAGGCGTGTAGAACAAGGATGTCGATTTTGATTGACTTCTTTTATTGATAAACATACTAACATGTGAAAAGTTGGAAGACACATTAAAGAACAAACATGTGATATGGGTACGTGCCGCGAAGGGCATTTCAACTTGGATGTTGAGATGATTGCTAACGTCCTCCGTGTTGATATAGAAAGAACGCCAAGGTACAATTTTATCCCTAGATGATTTTTATTTAATAAGGAAATATTTTTTTTATTTAATAATTAATATTATTATTAATTTCAGGTTTTCCATCAAAGATTGTCAAACAGTTGTTCTTAAAGCATATGACATTTCAGTAAGTAAAAGAAAAGCCTATCTTGATCGCAAGCATGCTTTTGAAAAAGTCTATGGTACTTGGGAGTGTTCTTTTGCCGAGTTGCCGAGGTTCATGGAAGCTTTGAAATACTTCAATGCTGGAACAGTAATCAATTGCATGTTGATAGTCAAGACACATATTGGTGCAGAAATAGTCAAACAATAACATCCACCATGTGGGAAAATTATGGAAGATTTGTTGATATTTTTTCAAAAAAAAAATAATTTGAAAATATTTCAACTTAAAGCTAAACAAAAAGATGAATTTCTGTGTACTTTATGACATAGATACTTTTATTTTGTCTTATATTTTACGATATTCTACCTCTAAATTTTATTTTATTTTATTTTCATATGATTTTGAAGTTGTGTTATTATTGAAACTTTTATAAGACGTGTAAACCTAAAGTTTTCTATCAATGAATTTAGATGTCTTCCTAACCAAAACTAAATTAAGTCTAAGGTTGAAAGTAAATCAAATCAAAGTCACATTCTAAAAAAGATAAAATTTCTCTACAAGTACAAGGCTGCAATCTTACCTATTTTTGCACCTAAAGCAACGAATATGAGTTGTATGTTGTCGGGTTGTGCTACTCCAAAATTTTAATTTTAGTGTGGGGCCGCTTCAAACTGTCGGATTGGAACCATCTTCAAAGTGAATTTTTTTTTGGAAGCCATGAAAAGAAAAAGGAGAGAAGGTGAAGGTGAAGATGAAAAGGTAACTTATTATAAAGTGGAAGATTTTCTTCCACTTTATAAAGTGGAACTAAAAATAAACGTTATGACAGTAACGGAAAACGTTTAGAAAATTGAATATAGTGGAAATTTTTCTTCCACTAAGCTTATTTTAGTTACTTACTAAAATAGTGGCTTATTTTAGTTACTTTTATATTTTTGTGGCTTATTTTGGTTCCCAACTCAACATAATGTCATACATGATAATTTTGTATCATACGTGTATAATGTCATCTACGATATATGTGTCTGCTTATTCAATTTTAGAAAGACATAATACATATATTAGACCCTAAACTTGGCTTCAAATTTTAACTTTGATCTTCAACTTTCATAGTGCACAAATAGACACTTTATCTATCCTACCTTTCAATAAATAAACATGTGATTTTTACAGTTAAAGAGCGTGAAAGGCAATCGCTCCAACGTGTATTAATGAGCCACTCAAGACTGCCAACTAGTTAATTACTTTACACGTCGCTTTTGGAACTAAAAAAAATCAAAATTAATTTTAGTTTATATACAAGAATTAGGGGTGTGCAAAAACCGAACCGACCAATAAACCGAACCGATAAAATGTTATTGGGTTATTGTTATTGGGTTATTAGGTTTTTAATGGGTTTAGAAAAAATAATTATTGGGTTATTGGGTCGATTTCGGTTTTTCCTGTTAGGTTATTGGGTAAACCGAAAACCCAATAAGACGATAGTTATTTACTACTTTACCCTTCCTCAATATTAAATATACATAATTTAATATATAAATAGATTCAATATTAGCTTTTCAGGCTATGTGATTTTTTGGTTAGGAAATTGGTGAGAACTTTGTTGATTATCTGGTGGATCAAGCAACTGTTCAAGATTGTCTCATTGAAATATTTTATTTTAGTTTTAATTCTAGTTCGTAATTGTAGGCGATAGCTTTTGCAAGTTTGTGAATGTTAGTAATTTGATCCAACATTCAAAGTTTTCTATTATGTTTTGGCGGTAAGTTGGTAACATGTAATTATAACATACGTACTATTATATATTATTTGATCAACATTTTCTTATTGGGTTAACCGAAACCGAACCAATAATATTAAAAATCGATAAACTGATAAAAAATTTCTTATTGGTTTGTTATTGGGTTAGCATATTTTAAAACCGAAAACCGATAAACCGAACCGATTATATGTAAAACCGAACCGAACCGACCGATGCAAACCCCTAACAAGAATCAAAATTAATTCCTCCTAATGGTTTGTAGAGCTTGGAGCTCATTGTTTGACGAAGCTTAGAGATTTGTTGATGGCAGACTTCTTGGTTTAAGTTTTTTGTGGTTGTTGGGTGTGTTTTCATGGTGTTTTGGGGTCATTTGGTTGCTGTTTTTGTGTTTGGATTAAGATGGGTTTGGGGTCGGGTATTTGGTGGATTTTGCGAGCTCGAAGCTTGTTCGCTTCATGGGTTGTTCTCAGGTGTGGAGAAAGAAGGAGAACGGCTGGTAAAATGAATGGGGATTTTGGGTTGCCGGAGATTGACCGAAATCCGAGGAGGGGTAGAATTGCCATTTCAGTATTTTTTTACCGTTGTGGGCTATGAAAATTACTCCTCACGCGCTTAATAAGTGCATTTCACACGTTTTGTCAGGTTGGACTCGCATGTTTATTTATTAAAAGGTAGAATAGTTAAAGTGTCTATTTGTGCACTATGAAATTTGGAGGTCAAAATTAAAATTTAAAACCAATTTAGGGTCCAATATATGTATTATGTCTTTTAGAAAAGTTAATATATAAACATAATCCTTAACTTAACGTCAACGGGCTACTATGACCCTTAACTTTGGTTGTGCACAAGTAGACAATTAAACTTATATAAAATTGGAAAAATAGACACATTTGTCTTACATGACACCTTACATGTCAATTTTGTGTCCTACGTGGCGTCCTACATGTATTGTGTCATTCAATATTATACAAATTTAAGTGTCTACTTGTGCACAATCAAAGTTAAAGGATATGATTGTCTGTTCAAACTAAGTTATAGTCATGTTTATTTATTGTGCCTTTAACTATCTACTATACACTCAAAGTTGGATGACATAGATGCTAGTTGAAACTAAGTCAAATAACATATTTATGTATTTTACCAAATATATAATCAAATTGATATTGTAGTTAAAGTTTTATTAGAATATGCCATTTGATTTTTTAAGTTATATTTGATTTTCATAATTACATAAGACATAATAAATAAATATGTTTTTTTAGCTTGATAGTTGACATTTATATCTTCTAACTTTGAGTGTGCGCAAATAGATACTTAAACTTGTATATAATTGAACAAATAAACATATTAGTCTTACCTGGTGTCTTACATGACAATTTTGCGTTCTACATGTATTATGTCATGTAGGACATGTGTGCTTACTTGTTCAATTATATACAAGTTTAAGTGTCTACTTATGCATACTAAAGTTGGAGGGTATAGATGTCAATTGAAGCTAAGTTAGATGATTAATTTATGTATGATGCCTTATATAAAAGCCTTACATTGTGTGAAACTATAACATTCTTCTTAATACATGTACAATTTTATCGGATGATCAAACCACCTTTCAAAAATAAGGTATTGAAATAACCTAAATTTTGATCTTCGTGTTTCTATTATAAATAAATATTTATGACTACAAATTTTTAAGTACATATAATTTTATAAGAAATTACGCGGTTAAGCAAACTTATACTTCTTAATTATTCATCATAGCTTAGTTTGCTATAATTACCACTGCGACTAACATTATATATTGATTACGTGGGCTGACTTCGAGTTTGTATAATTAGCCACATTTGTATATGTTTAATTCACTAGAATATACAAATACAAATGTATAATATACAATTATCTAACCGATACACATATATAATTCACCTCTCTCACTCGCCTCTCTCTTCCTTCTCCCAATCTCGCTCGCATCTCTCCTCCCTCTCCTAATCAGCTTGCTATATATACAAATGCATATATATAATATACAATTATCTAACTGATATACATATACAATTTACCTCTCTCCCACTCTCTGCTCTCTCTCAATCACCTCTCTCCTCCTTGTCCCAATCTCACTTGCCTCTCTCCTCCCTATACCATTCTCGCTCGCCTCACTCCTATCTCTCCCAATCTCATTAGCGATATATACAAATGCATATGTATAGTATACAATAATCTAAGTGATATACATATACAATTCACCTTCTCCCACTCTTTGCCCTCTCTCACCTCTCTCCTCTCTCTCCCAGTCTCGCTCGCCTTTCTCCTCCTTATAACATGTAACTACAAATTATAATTATCAAACTATAGTTATGGAGAATAATTAAGCTATTTTTGAGTAATTATATGTGAAAATTCCTCTAATTTTATAAACAATTCACTAATCAATTCCAGATAAAATCTGTGGTTATAAGTTCAATCAAACCTAATAGCTTTAATTAAAACCTTATATTTATTATAATAAATTTATGAAGAAATATATACAAGATTTTGAATAATAAATAAGTAAGGGAAAATCGTATATAATAGCAAACTATTAATTCAAATTAAATATTATAGATATACTTTGATTTAATTGTACTCTATAGCAAAATATAGCTATTTTTGCCACTTTCCTTGGTGGAATCTCGCTCGCCACTCTTGTTTGGTGGCAGTTTCACTCGCCCCTCTCGCTTTTTATACAAACACAAATGTATAAATTGCGTTTGTGTTTGTATAAAGCGAGAGGAAATTGTACAAATACATATATATTCGTTCCTCTCTTTCTCTTCTTCCAGATCTTGCTCGCCACTCTCCCTAATCTCGTTCGCCACCCTCACCTCTCTGTTTATACAAACAGAAACGAAATGTATAAATTATGTTTCTGTTTGTATAAAGCGAGAGAAAATTGTATATACACATGTAAATACATATATTTTCGTCGTATACACTTATAATTATACAATAAAAGTACTCCCATGCCAGTTTCTTTTGTCTTTCTCTCTTTCTCGTTTTATATAAATTCAAATTGTATATAATTTCTCTCTTTCTTGTTTTATACAATTCGATTCAATTGTATATTCTCTGCCCAAGTCTCTTTTGCCTTTCTCTCTTTTTCATTTTATACAAATTCAAATTGTACATAAATCGGCCTGTACACTTATAATTATACAATAAAAATATTTTCCAGCCCAAGTCTCTTTTGCCTTTCTCTCTTTCTCGTTTTATACAAATTTAGATTATATATAATTTCTCTCTTTCTCGTTTCATACAATTCGCTTCAATTGTATATGTATAATGAATTATACATATATATGTTTGCTATGGAGTGCAATTATGCAAACTTTGTTATATAATACAAATATGAATTTTGTATTTGCTAAATGTGAAAGTTGTCCATAAATAAAATAACAATTTTCTTATCTCACATTTTCAGTATAATAAATTCAATATTTTAAAAAATAAATTCTAAGAAATAACTATAATTAATAATAAAAACAGATTACTTTTTTTTTTTAAAAAAAAAACTAAACAACTAAAAATGAACATTCATTTACATTTAAACAAACAAAAATGGACAGAAAAAGAGCAATAATATAACTTTTTGAAAATCATAATCCAAAAATGTTACTTTCCCAAGTTGGACTACTCCAATAATACTTAATATTGGTATCGAAAGGGGAATAGTTGGAAAAGGAAATGTGAAAAATAGGACAACAAAAAGCAGCACCCGAAAAAGATAGTCCATAGCGTGAACGGCAAATCTAAGATCCACATACACAAATATTTAAGTGTGACCTTGTCGAGTGCCGTGAATAATTGCATCAAATAATAACTTCCTCAAGTGACAAACAATACATCAATAATTGAACAAAAGAGCTCAAATATATTTGCACCATTTATATTCTCTATTTCAAAATAAGTAAATTGTTAAATCATTTTTTTATAACTTAAAATAAGTGAATTCTTTAAAATTTTAAGAGAATTATTAATTTTTTTTCCCATTTTTTTTGCGTTTATATTTCTAGATGATAATTCCAAAAGAGTTAATTACTCGAATATTTTGATTGTGATTACACTCGTGGGTATGATTTTGTAATCCATGGTTCCACTTGGGTTGTATTAAACTTTGTTTATTTTCATTTTTTGCTTCTTATTTCTACCATTTCTTGCACAAGTCAATGCCAATTTCTTGATTGCTTAATATTTTGTAATTAATATTTAACGAAATGATTAGAAAGACTTTTATATTTGAATCTGTTTATCAGTTGATCAATTCTTCTATTCTTTCCTTTGTCAATTAGATCCTTAAATCCATCTGAACCAATATTTTAAGCCTTTAATATTTTGAATCCACCTTTTACTTCTACCATGTATAGTGATGAATTCATCTATTATTTGATCAATTAAGAGTTTGGAGAAGAAATAAATGAGTTAGGGTAGGTTGGGTATGGTGTTAATGAGTCAGATTTTAATTTTAAATTTAATTGAATTAGATCTATATAATTTTGGCACGTGAACGTCTAATAAGAGGCCACACAATTTAGTATAGTTTTATTTTTGTAAAATCATCAAATTTGACCGTTAAAAAGTAGCACCAATGGGTCAACTCGTAACAACATTGGCATGAATGAGCCCAATTATTGATAGATGGATGAACCTTTTATTAAAAATTTGATGACATATTTAAATTTATTTTGATCAGTTTAATTTTGGTTGACGTGAACCCTTGACAAGAGATCACCTGAAAAAATGATTTTGCAAAATCATGAAATTTGGCCATTAAAAAAAATAATGGCATGAATAGACCTTTTGTGTAACAATAGTAACATGATTGGTATACAGTCGTGTTTGCTATGAGAGAAAATATTTTTCAGTTTTCTCATGTTTGGTTGGGTTAAATGTTTTGAAAAATATTTTTCAAAGGCTAAAGTATTCATCACCCCCCTGAACTTGAAGCTTTTTATTTGGTGTACACTTAAACTATATTTTGTTTTAATTACCCCTCAAACTTGTTTATTTCACTATCACGTACACCTTTTTGTCTGCTGCTCCTAGTGTGACTACACACACGCGTCAGCTGGCAAAAATAGTGATGATGTGGATTTTCACTTAGATAAATAATAGCCACCTAGATAAATTAAAATGATAAAAAATAAATATCATACTCCAACTCCTTTTCCGCTCGCCGTCAATCTCCACCACCAACCACCGTATATCCTCTTCTCATCTCTCTTTCCGAGGCAAAATCAATTCTTCACTTTAACTTCCTTTCCGCTGCAAAATAACACGGTTTCTTCCAGCTCACATAACACTCCATCTCCTCTCACCTTGCTCAATCAGCTGAATCGGAATCCTTATCCATTTTCAATGATGAGAAACAACTCTGCTACCCGAAGAACTGGCCATTGGGCTTCGATAATGATGACGACGACGGTGTTGATGTCGTCTGCGGCCGGTCAATATTGAAAAAATAGAGATTTTACATTTTCTTTTACTGTTGTAGCTTTATGACGTGGCAAAAAATCACTCACTCACGCGCCTAGTACAGTGTGATCTCAATTTCTACGCCAGGTGGACAGAAAAGGTGCACGCGTTGGATGAATAAACAAGTTCGGGGGGGGGGGTAATTCAAACAAAATAAAGTTTAAGTGTACACCGAATAAAAAGCTTCAAGTTCAGGGGGATAATGAATACTTTTGCCTTTTCCAAATCAACTCATTTTTCTTAAATTTAAGGAAAATGATTTCCTTTCAAAACTTAAGGNTATATATATATATATACCAAAAAAAGAATACTTTTAAATAATTAAAATATAAAATTACTACTAAATGTTTAGATTATTTAAGCATTTTTTTTTACAATAATAAATAACTTAAAAATATTTTTTTTTAAAAAAATAGAATGATATAACGTGGGTTATTCTTATACTCCCACAACCTCCTTATCTATAGCAAAATAATAGTAACATCATCATCATCATCATCATCATCATCATCATAATAATAATAATAATAATACATTTATCAATATATAAAAGGAGAAGAAAAAGTATCATGTGTCAGCACCACAAAATTTCTTTATATTTAGTTTTGAAATATAAAATCTTAAAATAAATTAGAATTAAAATTGGGTTTTGAAAAACTAAAACTACGTTTTTTAAAAAATAGTTACCTTAGTTTTACATTTGAAAAAGTCAAAGATAAAATAGATAAAGATTAAAAAAAAGTTAGAACAATATTTTAAAAAAAGGAGATAATGCACAAGTATCCCTCAATCTATGCCCGAAATTTTAGACACACACTTATACTATACTAAGGTCCTATTACTCTACTGAACTTATTTTATTAATAATTTTCTACCCTTTTTGGCCTACGTGACACTATCTTGTGGGCCCAACAACTGTTGATTTTTTTTCAAACTAGTGTCACGTAGGCCGAAAAGGGGTAGAAAATTACTTATAAAATAAGTTCAGGGGTAATAGTACCTTAGTATAGTATAAGTGTACTTGTGCATTATCCCTTTAAAAAAACTACAACTACTTTTTTTAAAAATAGTTACCACAATTTTTTACATTTTAAAAAGTCAAAGATAAAATAGAAAAAGATAAAAAAATGTTATGAAACTATATAAATTTAGAAGAAGAATAAAGTAAGGAGAAGAGAAAAGACTTTTTATTCATCTTGAAGTATATTCAACATTCATAGATCTTTTACAAATCTTATTTACAATGAAGGAAACCCTTTATTTATATGTGAAACCTAACTTGGTCCCCAAGTAGGAATTCTAACCATATCCTAAAAGGACGCCACATAATTAGACATTCACTATAATACAAGTTGTTTATAACACTTCTGCTTGAATGTCGCTAGATTATGTAACTCATTAAAACCTTACTAGATAAAACCCGGTGGAAAAAAAATCTAGTGAAAGAAAAAGAGTACACATATTTAATAATACGCATAATGAATGTCTCATTAAAAACCTTACAAGGAAAACCTAATGGGACAAAACCTTGTGAGGAAAAAAGAGTATATCGCGTATTAACTCCCTCTAATGACAACATCAATTCAGAGACTAAAATCTTCATTTTCCAAGCTTGTGCATCATCTTTTTGAAAGTTGTAGTTGGTAGAGACATGATGAATAAATCAACTACAGTATTACTTGAACAAACCTCTTGCATGTTGATTCACCATTCTTAGGAGCTCATGAGTGTAGAAAAACTTTGACGAAATATACTTTCTTCTATCTGCTTTTATGAATCTTCCCTTAAGGATCAAAGATTTCTGCAAGTTCCTTACTTTAACTTCTTTACGCAAATAATCTATTGTCTTTTAAAAACTCTTCAAGAGTTTTAATTCTAATTATCAACTTGCATAACAATACTTGTATATACTTCATGCATTTTGAATCTATTTATTCCTTATGAGGATGATAAACAAGTTTTTCAAAAACTTTTATATGCTTTAGATTTTGAACCTAATGGATATTTTCATATCAATTTTGTCAAGTGACAACATTCAATATTAAATGTATGACATCTTCTAGTGCCTAGGTTGCAAGTCAAATAAGCTTTACGCTTACCATGATGCATCATTTCACTTTCCATTTGATAATTATTTCTACACAAACATGCTTTAATAAATATAGATCATATCCTCGAATCTTTCACGATATTGCGCGCTATTGTATCAAACATATTGTCAACGATATATCATTTTATATCGATTCACAATACGACAAAACTTATTGAGATCTCATCATTTCATTATTTTTAGGTAGCTAACCCTCTCATAAGGTTTCTTAAAGTGTTATGTCTTAGGCTCTCCAAGAGAACATTGTCTCCTTAATATGATCATTTTGATTCTTTGATCCTCCCCCATTAGTCTATCGTACTTCATGCATCTCGTAGACTCTATCCGTAAGGGACATTTAATAGGAGTATTTACAACTTTTGTGTTGCTTCAAACCTCCCCCTTATATTAGACAAACTAACATATATCTCAGAATCTATCTTTGTGCATCATGATATATTCATTGATTATACACTGCACACCAAAATAATCAGATGAAAACTATTTGGTCCTTGATCATAAATCAATTAACAAAAAAATTGATTATAACTTATTGGTTGGATTCATACAATTACGTTTGTATGTAATATCATAT
This sequence comes from Solanum pennellii, assembly GCF_001406875.1. Classification (NCBI taxonomy): domain Eukaryota; kingdom Viridiplantae; phylum Streptophyta; class Magnoliopsida; order Solanales; family Solanaceae; genus Solanum; species Solanum pennellii. The sequence goes on from NC_028646.1 coordinate 65,629,873, forward strand.
TTCAGATCAACACATGAAACTTTATTTTCATAAGCAATGATTCACTATGTGAGATATTTAATGTCACATCATATAATATATTTATCAATATTATCAAGATGAATTATCTTGATTTCATATTCTGAAAGTTGTGTTTTTTAACTCAATTAATTTGCACAAACAATTTTGTGAATGTCAAACTGCAAGTTGACAACAAATGCACCTGTGATTATACTATGATACATCTCTTTATCATATCACATGATAGGTGAACGAGCCCATATTCACCTTTTAACTTTTCAGGGTTAAGAAATTTAGTCTCAACTTTCGTTTATGATGGTCTCACAATTAACTTGTCTTTCTAACATGCAGTACAAGAAAATTCACCATTTGAAAGAATTTTTAAAGATGTCCATTTTAATTTTTCATAATTCGTCTAAACATTATAGACTAATGATGTCCTAGAAAATCATGCAAAATTAAGAAAGTATTGAAATTAGTAAACTTCTTATTTATCATATAATGTGCCTCAATAGCACTAATTCTTATCCAATACAAGCCTGAAGATAAAGTATGAAATTTTTCTATAATACATGTCTTCTTAGAGATGTTCTTGGTGATACCACATCTTTGACCAAAGGTCGCAATCTTTCTCATGCCTAGCATGGTGGCTTACACCTCATTCCTTTTAGAGAATGGATCCATATTTTTAGCATTTATCAAAAGTTCTCATTCTTCATGAATGGAACACGTAACATGTAAGCTTATCAAATTATGATAGCTATAGTACCTCATTCCATATTTGTGTGCATTATTCAATAACTTGTCTTCTTTCAGACATATTATGCACTATTACCACATTCACTTTTGTAATGGTGTAAATTCAGTAAATTTCATGACTCCTCATCTAAAGCACATTAGTTTTTCTTTAGTCATTATTATCTCATCAATATGGTGCATTAAGACTCAAATTCAATGTCTTATCCATATAAAAGTGTCTTAAGTCATAAATCAATGAGTTTTGAACCCAAAATCTTATCATCATGGTGCACCAGGACTTTGACCCAATGTCTTACCCTTTTGGTGCGAATGAATGTAAATCCATTGTCTTATTCTTTTGGTGCGATAAAACTTAAATTTATCGTCTTATCCACAATGAGGCTCAACCTCAAACCTTCAAAATAATTGCAATTTTGTCACTTTTGATGATCATTAATATGATCATATTAATATTATGGGTGTGTTTGGTATGAAGGAAAATGTTTTTCATGGAAATTGTTTCCTGGAAAACAATAGATTTTGGACTTATTTTCTCATGTTTGGCTGGTGCGTAGAAAATATTTTCCGGAAATGATTTTTAGTGTTTGATTTATGAATGAAAAATGTTTTGAGAGACATCTTTTATTTTTACTAGAGTAAAAAAAAATTTATGAAATTGAAAATATTTTTTAAAAACAATTTTTATTTGGGGTGGTGGTGGGGGGTGGGGGAGG
>NC_028646.1:65631996-65635530 GCF_001406875.1 Solanum pennellii
TAAAAATTTGAAGTTGAAAATATTTATAAAAAGTAAAATTATTTTTTTGGGGAGGGGTTGGGGTTGGGGAGGGAGGGGGGGGTGCTGGCCGATGGTGGGTTGGTGGGGGTGAGGGATCGGGTAAAAAAAATAAAATTTTAAAATTGATATTTTTTTAAAATTGTTGTTTTTTCCAAAAAAATATAATTTAAAGTTGAAGGAGAGTTTTGGAAAATGTTTTCCTTAATTTTTGAAGAGAAGTCATTTTCCTTAATTTTGAGGAAAATGAGTTGATTTGAAAAATTTTTTTCCAAAAGTTTTGTCTCAACCAACCATGAGAAAATTGGAAAACATTTTCTAGAAAATATTTTTTTTTCATACCAAACACACTCTATAATTACACTCAAATTGAGATTACTGATTTATTATAATCAACATTAGTAGTTAACAGATATAGCTTAATAGATCACATACCTCATATAAAGGTTGAAAACATACCTTTCACTAAATTGTGCTTATTTAATTATTAAAATAAATTAAGAAATTCTCTTCCCAATCGGTTAAAATTAAACGTATAAAAAGTCGACAAATCTCTTTAAATACTTACTCCAGATGGTACACACCAGATCTGTCACATAAATAATTATAACGTAAAGATAAATCATACCTTGAAGATATAAGAACCTTATCGTACTTTATTGCATAACTTATGCAAGATCTCTTTTGCACTTTTCCCGTCTTCTATCATAATTCTTTAAGAATAGAACAATCGTGCTGATAACGTATTATGAAACTATATAAATTTAGAAGAAGAATAAAGTAGGGAGAAGAGAAAAGACTTCTTATTCATCTTGAAGTATATTCAACATTCATAGATCTTTTACAAATCTTATTTACAATGAAGGAAAACCCTTTATTTATAGGGGAAACCTAACTTGGTCCCCAAGTAGGATTCCTAACCGTATTCTAAAAGGACGCCACATAATTAGACATTCACTATAATACAAATTGTTTATAACAAAAAAAATATATGTTAAAATATAAAAGGGCAAACTACATAAATCTCATTAGTATAGGTCCTAATTACTTAGATTCTCAATAATTTTAAACATTACTTCCTCTACCATATTTCATACTTAGTATACATGAGTTTAGATTCCCAATAATTTTAAATATTACTTCCTCTACCATAGCTTATCTTAGCATACATGAGTTTGTACATGTATCTGTCAAATTTTAAACTGAGATACATATTTTATTTCTTTAAATTAATTGGTTATAACTAATTTCCTTAAGGCGGAAATCAAGGAATGTTATTTTTGATTAATTTCATTTTATTATTATTTTAAATAATAAATTCGTTAATATATATTTATAAAAGACAAAAACATGTATATCTTGGTCATGCAATTTGATTAACTTTATTTTATTACTCTTAAAATAACAAATTTATGAATTTGATGTATCTGTTATAAATATATGATGTATCCAACAAACAAAACACTTAGATACATGAGTATCATACGAGTAGATTCATATGTACCATAGAAGTATATAATATTAATTTTGTGTATTTAATTTGTTATATGTGTTTTTATATTAATTTCATGTATCTATTTATATCATATAATATTGATTTCATGTACCTATTTATATGATAAAATATTAATTTCATGTATTTATTAAATGATCTAATTTTAATTTCATGTATATATTATTAATTGGATGTATCAAGTATCAATTTCATACATTATATTCAAAAACATGTATCTCGGATACATAACAATATTCGTACTATTTTCTGAATTATGAGCCATTGAAATAAAGCAAACAATATAAAAACCCTATAATAAATAGGCTAGAAAAAATCTAAACCATCAAATCAAATACATGATACGATTGAAAACAAATATACAATAGGAAAAACTAAAGAAAATCTTACTTTGCCACTTTAACTGATTGTCTAGAGTTTGATATGAATTTAGCACATGCAAAAGAAAATAAAAATGATTAAGGAAGAAGGAATACGTGTGAGAATGAGAATGAGATACAAACTTTTTTTGTGATAGGGGAAGAAAACGTTTAATGAAGAAGAAGAAGAAATAATGGTGGGATACATGAGATATTTGTTTTGGGAATGAGGGAGGGAATGACTGAAAATAATAAAGAGAAATTAATTTGAATTATTAGTCTCCTACTAATTGAGGAGATGTAATTTTAAGATAATTATTTATTAATTATCATATTTAAATGAATTGTGTATCTAATTTAATTTTCTTTAAAATATGGTATATTATTTAAAAAGTGATATTCTATGTAATATTTTTAAAATAGAGATAAAATGTGAATATGTGGTAGTTAAGTATTGGTAGAGAAGTAGTTTTTCCTTTTTATCATAGAATTTTTTTTACTGTTTTAAGAAAGTTACTGTTTTTAAAAAAACAAGTTAAAGTTTTTTTTATCTTATTTAAATCGTAAAACTGTTTGTGCTTACGTTATTGAATTGAGACTCCTTTTTAATAGGGAGCTTTCACAATTTTTGAATTGCAAATATGAAATAACTATCCAAAAACTGCTTTTTATTTTTATTTATTTACTTTATTATTTTTGAAATGCCTCCTTTTGAAGAGAGTAGATATAAAGGAAAAAATAATTAATCTTTTCTATTATGTTCCTCACAAATTTGGAGAGAAGATACAGGGAGTGCACATCACTTTGGGATGATGAATTTTCTTATTCTTTTTTTAATGTATATTATTTTTCTTTATGTCATATATATACATAGATGCTAATCTCATGTCTATTTTTTTTGTAATTTTCTCGCAGGCTTTAAGAGGAAGCATGATAAAAATTTATTTGTTTAGTATGATGTTTTTTTCGAGGACAAAAAAGGTAAGTATTATTTTTTAATATCACTTTAGATTTTGTAATATCTTAATAATATTTTTTGTTTAATCTTATTGTCTCCGTATGACAAATTAAAACGATGGTTGATAATTTTTTTTTAAAAAATTATGCAACACTAAGAGCAATAAGTGTTTTGGCATAAAGTTTACAAAATGACTAATAATTTTTTTTCTTCAAAATTCATGCAGGTATACTAAATTTGGATATAAAAAATTAGACTAAGAATTTATGTTATATATCTTGGTAGAAGTTAAAAGATAAACTGGTAGGTGTAACATAATTAGTGTAATGTGTTTAGGTAGATATAGAATATATAGATGTAAACTCTACTTTTATGAAACTAAGAAATAATTTTTGTATACATATTATAAAATCATGAAATGTTTGAATTTCTTTTAATTAAAATATCGTTTAGTTTTGATATTATCCACACCATAGTGACGCTCCTTAGTTGCTTTTTTTTTTTTTATAGCAAAAATATATATATGCATTAACTTTGTATCAGATGATTGCTGATTGTAATTGGTATAAAAGTTGGCAGATTGTAATTGGTGGTAAAGTTTGTAAAGGTTAGACTTCTTTCCATTATATTTAAGAAATACCTTCATCAACATTTTTTTTTCATTCCCCCCTCCCCCTCCCCCCCCC
>NC_028646.1:65635599-65648818 GCF_001406875.1 Solanum pennellii
CCCACCATATATTTTTGAGGAGATAAATGTTATCACTAATTTAAAATGGTTCTTCACTAGAAGAAGAAACTTATGAGAAGTTTGAAAGTATTGTATCCAAATATGTTTGAATAGAGTAAGAGAAGTTTGAAAATAATTTTAGTTATCTACAATTGAGATTTTTTTTTAAAGTTTGTTGAATTTTTTACTGAAGACTTCTATGTATTGAGTCCGGAGTCTAAAGGGTATAAAATATCAACAAAAATTTTAAAACGGTATATAAACTTTTATATTAACCAAAATGGTAAAATCTGGAACAACAGTGATTTACTCCACCGGAAAAAGCACTGCAGCGATTTTGCAAAATGTGATTTTTTTTTTAAAAAAGTTCAAATCGCTACCTAGGCAGCGACTTCCATTTAACCTTTTTTTTTGAAAAAATGAAAACCGCTGCCTAGGCAGCGATTTTCTAAATTTTTTTTTTTTAAAGAAAATCGCTTCCTAGGCAGCGATTTTAATTTTTTTTTAAAAATTTAATTCAAAAAAATGAAATCGCTGCACATGCAGCGATTTTCCAAAATTTTTAAATTTTTTTTTAATAAAATCGCTGCTCTAGCAGCGTTTTCCAATTTTTTTTAAAAAGTTAATTAAATGGATGCACTGGCAGTGATTTTATTTAAATTATTATTATTTTTAAATATTATAATCGCTGTTAATGTAGCGATTTTAGTTTTTTTTTAAATATTTTTAAATATCGCTTGTCACATAGCGATTTCATAAACAACAATACACACACACACACACACACACACACACACACACACACACACACACACACACACACACATACTCATGATCATTACTTCAAATTGACGATCATTACTTCGAACTGAAGTGTGCCATTATGGGAGAGTCTAGCCAAAATTTCAAATATTTGAATTTTTTCTCATCGGATTCAACTGATAGGTAAATAAAGTAATGTTTCATTATTTCTTAAAATTAATTTTCTTATATGTAATATATTTATATTATTATTTTTATAGGTATGATCAAATTCAAAATGCAGTGAATTATTGTACACAAATTGTAAATAATAATGTTAGGGGTGATGAACGAGTTGCTGAGTTGCACAATGATGAACCTTCCGAGCATGAATTAACAGACAGTGATGATATGTATGACGATGATGATGATAATGTGGATAATGCACCTAATGCATCCGTTGAAGATCAAAGTATTAATTATCATTCTACAGCAATTCCATATTAGATCACACTGAAGAAAATGCAGAAGATTTTATCTACACGAGAGATGATTGTTCCATTCGAACAACACTTTGAAATTCAAACAATCCTAAACATATCCAGTCAGGTTTGATTGTTGAAAACTAAATAATTTATAGTTGTTTATTTATTTATTTCATGTTGATTAATTTAATTTGTATATGCAACTAGGTATGTTATTTATGAATAAGATGCAAATGAAATCTGCAGTAAGAGCATATAGTCTTGCTATTAAAAAAGAATTTCTTTGTGATCAATCCAAGAGTAAAAGTTGCAAAGTTATTTGCAAGCGTCATGAGTTAGGGTGTGATTGGATGATTCGGTTTAGAGAGATTTCAAGCGGTATGTGGAAGACAGGAAAAATGGTTGAACCGAATACTTGTCTTACAGATAACTATAAGGAGGATCATTTCAATTTGAATCATAACATGATTGCCACTTCATTAATACCATATGTTATATAAAATCCAGACATAAATATTAAGATGATCCGTGAAATTATCAAAGGAAAGCATCACTATACTCCTAGTTATAGAAAAGCACAAAAAGGTCGAAGAAAAGCATTTCGAATGATTTATGGTGATTTTGAAAGTTCATTTAAGGCAGTACCTCGATACATGGCTGCACTACAATTATTCAATCCAGGCACTATTATTGAGTGGGAGTATCATTCTACAACAATGCAAGGTGAGCAAATTTTTAAATTTTTTTTGGGCTTTTAAACAGAGCATTGATGGTTTCAAAAGTTGTAGGCCGGTCATTTCTATCAACGGCACACATCTTTATGGTTTGTATGATATCAAACTGCTAATTGCGGTTGGAATTGATGCGAATGAAAATATTTTCCACTTGCATATGCTTTAGTTGCACGTGAGAGTTTTGAGTCTTGGTCATGGTTTCTCAAGTTATTATGGACACATGTAGTTTGTGAACGACAAGGAATTGGTTTTATTTCTGACCGTCATCAAGGAATCTTGCAGTGCGTTCAATCTTATGATTGGTTGAGTCCACCCAACACATATCATAGATTTTGTGTTCGACACTTAAAAGCAAATTTTTTTAAAAAATTTGTAAATAGTGAACTCGAAAAATTAATGTGGTTGACTGCTACTGAGCATCAGGAGAAATAGTTTGTGCAACGGATGCAACAAATCAAAACATTGTCTCCTGCAGCATATCAATGGTTAAATGAATTTCCTTTGGAAAAATGGACAATGTATAAGGATGGTGGTCGTAGATGGGGTGCCATGACGACAAATGTGTCTGAGTCATATAATGGTTTATTGAAAAAATCTCGGGGGCTTCCTGTGACTGCCATGGTTCGAATGACGTTCAAAGCTCTCGTTGATCGTTTTGTCGAAAGAAACAATCTTGCAATTGCATTACTTCAAAGTAATATGTCATGGCCTCTTGCGATAGATAAAAAAATTAATGATTATTATCAAAGAGCTCAAGGGCACACAAATATGATGACTTACAACACAGGTAATGGAGTTTTTGAAATTCTTACTTTTGCTCATGATGGTAAAGGTGGAAATGTCCACAAGGTTACCGCAAAAGGTAAGAAATGTTCTTGTGGAAAATGGAAAAATTATCATATGCCTTGTTTGCATGCCATCAGATTTTGTGGACTTCGCGAAATCGAGACAAAATCTTATGTAAGTAAATTTTACAGTACAAAATATTACAAACGAACATACGCTGAGACATTTAACCCAGTGGATGATGAAATGTATTGGCCACCAGCTCCTTTTAATTTAATTGCAAATACTGAATATTTGCGGACAAGTGGTACGCAAGTAAGAAGCTGACTTAAGAATGATATGGATATAGCTCCGGCTCGCATGACTAGAAAATGTAGTGTTTGTAAGGAGACAGGTCACACAAAGGCACGATGTCCTACTCGATTTTAAATATTTTGTCTATGTTTTTAAGGTTAATGTATTTTTATTGTCTTGTTATTAATATTATGATATATCTTTTATATTTATTTGTTGACATAATTTAATTTGTCTGGCTGCATTTTAAATATTGTAAGTATAATATCTTTATATTATTATTATATTATTGATTTGAACTCTATTAAACAGTAATGATTTGACCTAACATAAAAAGTATTGATTTGAGTATGACATAAAGAAAAAATAAATCCAGCAAACTTTCACTGCTTAAGAATCTCATTGCGTAATAATCTCATTACTTTGTTAAAACTTGCACGAAACAACAAAATTTACACATTTCAAAATTCGAATCTTCAGCCTTTTAGAATAAAGGTGCATCAAAATTATTCTTCTGAATCCGAATCTTCTACATCTTCATTATCATCTTCATTTTCAAAATCTTCCTCATTTTGATAGTGACTGCCTGTTCCACATCTAGTTGATTTGTATAGCCTAGATGTTCTCCGAGGTGGATTTTGTCTATTAAGAACTAAATTTTTTGAAGCCCCAACATTAAATCTTGAATCATCGGACACAGTTAACTATAATACAATACAATATAATATAATCAAATAAACATGCAATAAAATTTAAAAAATTACAAAAAGTTAAAAAAATTCTATGAAAATTATTATACTTACATTCGAAAAATTCAATCTTCCACCAAATGAAGAATTATGTATAGGAAATTCACGCATACCATGTTGAATACCATATTGAGATCCACTAAATTGCGCAAAACCAGATATTGAAACCTGTGGAGTTACAAAACCAACTGATTGCTGACTAGAAAAATTAACATTAGTGTTAGAGGGTCCTGTAGAAAAATCAAACGTGGGATAATAAGGCTCGGGAGTCACCACATTAGTGTTAGAGGGCCCCACAGAAAAATCAACTGTTTCACCAGCGCTCCTTCTACCTCGACGTGCACCCTCTCTCGGTGTTGTTTGTCGTGATCGGCGAAATACTTGTACTGGTGGTGGTTTATCGTATTGAGTGGGAGGATTGTAATCAAGATCAAAGCTCAATCGTGTTCCCTGGAAGGCCGCATTCATTGACTCCATTGAAATACGAGCGACTTCCTCTGCATATTGTCTCATTTCATTAGATTGATTTTCATCATTTTCAATCATCCGAGCTCGACGATAATTCATGACCCCTAGCCTATAATGAATAAACAAATATTAATAACAAAAAAATTATTGAAGATTGACATAATAATTTAAAATTTACATAATATACATACTAATGTCTCATGTCTTCCTGCCATGTGTTGATACCCTTTTTGTACAACATGTTGTGGATTTCCAATGAACATGCGGGTATGCCTCATATACCAACGAAAGTAATCTGTTTGATCACTTACAAATGAAGGTCGAAATACACGATTTTGACGTTGTTCCCATAAATATTATGTGTAGTTAAATGCATCTATATCTTCTTGTTTTATTTTGAATTGTTTTATCACGCTTAAAATAATATTCAGAAAATTACGTAAACGGTCCAAGAATATATTGTAAATAACCGAACTATCTCACAACACGATCAACCATGTGCCACTCACGATAAATTCCATAAAATAAGTGACACCTGTGCCATCCAGACACGTTGTCTCGACCGAAACCACTCAGGGCAATCCATTAATAACATCTTCCGAATAAGGTTGCCAAATAAACTATAAAAAAATAATTAAGTTAGATAATTAAAAAAACAACATTGGCAGAAAAATAAAAAAAATATGTCCGTGAAAATGAACAATCTTACAAAATAATTTTTTTGTACCATTGTGTCATAAGATATTTTACTTTTAAGGACCTAACAAGAATCTATGTATATGTCATTTTATTCACATAATTTTCTTGGGTAGTGAAACATAAGTGCCTCATTTAAAGATCTACCAAACATATTTTTATTTAAAATGAAATAAAATATGAATAGTTTAAAATACTAATAATATTAAATACCTGTTCATCAGTTAGATTATCTAGTACATCCCTAATCACACCGATTACAGTTCGTGCCCATTTTGATGATTTCTACGTCGCGTCCATCTACGTGCAAGCGCAGTTGAAGCCTCAAGTTGATTGGTCCTTAGAGGCTTTGGCAATGGTTGCAGGGGAATAATTCTTTCCCATGCCCAAATCTACAATAAATAAAATCACCATTACTTATAATGCACTTAAATTTAAAAGTGCATATTACTAGTATATAAAAAATATTTAATTAAAAAATATGTATACCTGCACTAAAGAGAGAAATACACAAACTTCATTTGGTTTTTTCATTGATGCACGGCATAAACAATTATACAAATATGATAATGCTGCTGCTCGCCATGCTTGAGTTGACATTAAATCTAAATTTCTCATGTCAATCAAAATGTCCAAATTAATCTTATTATTAGATTTATCCGGAAATATTGATCCACCACATAACCATAATAAATATAATCTAAATCTTTGTTGCACTTCATGCTCAGTTGAGTGATCATTAATACCATCCAAACCTTCAATATAATCAATCAATTTATATGTTAACAGTCTACTAACACCAGAAAAACAATTAGTATCGGGTAACCATCCTATTAATTCAAATATCATTTCTTGTCTACCTATAATCCCTACAGAATCAGCTCCATTTAAAATTATAGGACTACCATCTACTACCATTCCGAATAAAATTTCAATATCTTGTAAAGTTATGGTAGCCTTGCCAGTTCGCATGTGAAAAATATGTGTTTCTGGACGCCACCTTTCAATTAAAGCAGAAATTAATCCAGAGTCATACGACACATTTCCTACATCAAGAATTCCTTTAAATCTATAATTTTCAAAATATTGACGGATGCGAGAATGTAATGGATGATATTTTATATGTTGCCAAAATTCAATACACCACGACGCGTATATAAGCAAGACCTCTCATCTTTTATGCTACCATTCCAAATTCCTTTGGAACGATGATGAGCTTGAATTTTTAATACATCATGCTCTACTGGACCAGGGTGTACGTATACATTTGACGGATGCATATCTATACACAAAAAATAAAAAAAAATATTAACATTAATATAAGTATCAAAAGATTGAATATATCCACAATATCATATAAAATATTGGTCCTTCTGTTGTTTGACACTTAGTCAAATCTTCTGGGCTGAGTTTTTGGGGGCTTCAGGCTCAAACGACGGATGCACAGTACGGGCCGTAGATCAGACTACAGTCCGTCAATGGTAACCACCGGTTGCACCTGCAGATTTCTGAAAATCTGATTTCTGGTCTGTTTTAGATACGGGGTGTTACATTATCTCCCCCTTGGAAACATTCGTCCTCGAATGAAGACTAAACTAGATTAAATAGAGGGAGAGAGCTGCAATCCTTACTATTAAACACTAAGAACGAGTTTCTGACTGAATTGAGTTCCAAGAACATGCAAATATGCTGAAAATGTAAATATAAACTGAGGTAACATGACTCTAAGACTGAATTCACGCATGAATGACTGAAAAACTGAACAGGAACTATTACCTCAAGTCGTAGTGGAATCGGAAGGAAAGAGATGATGATACTTGGCTTTCATGGCTATTTCTGCTTGCCAAGTAGCTCCCTCTATGGACTGAATCCTCCACAAAACCTTGACTGAAGAGACTTCTTTGTTTCTCAACCTTCTAACCTGACGGTCAAGAATTTCAACTGGTACATTCTCATAAGAAACACTATCTTTCAGCGCCACACTCTCCAATGGTACTACAGAGGCTGGATCACCCACACACTTCTTCAAGAGTGAGATGTGTTTGACCGGATGAAGTGCTGCTAATTCTGCTGGCAACTCTAACTCATATGCCACCTTGCCAACCCTTTTCAAGATCTTGTAAGGGCCTACATATCTAGTGCCGAGCTTCCCCCTTTTTCCAAATCTCATCACCACTTTCATAGGTGACATTTTCAGGAAAACCCAATCATCAACTTGGAACTCTAGTTCCCTTCTCCTTACATCTGTATAAGATTTTTGACAACTTTGGGCTGTCGTAAGTCTATCTCTAATGAGTTGTACTTTCTCCATAGCATAAAGGACTGAATCTGGCCCTATCAAAGCTGCTTCACCTACTTCCAACCAACCAACAGGAGATCTACATCTACGCACATACAAAGCCTCATAAGAGGCCATCTGAATGCTGGAATGGTAGTTATTATCGTAGGAAAACTCAATCAGAGAAAGGTGATCATCGCAACTACCCTTAAAATCGATCACACAAGCTCTCAACATATCCTCTAGAGTCTGAATGGTACGCTCTGCCTGTCCATCCGTCTGCGGATGAAATGCTATGCTAAGGTTAACTTGAGTACCAAGACCCTTCTGAAATGACTTCAAGAAATGAGAGGTAAACTAAGAACCTCTATCTGACAAAGGAACCCCATATAACTTCAAAATTTCATTAATGTGAAGCTTGGCATAGTCCTCTGCCGAATCTGTAGTCTTGACCGCTAAAGCGAGAAGACTTAGTCATCCTATCAACTATCATCCAAATGGAGTCATGTTTTCTGCGAATACGAGGTAAGTGATGAAATCCATATTGATCACATCGCACTTCCAAGTAGGAATATCGATCTCTTGAGTCATACCTCATGATTTTTGATGTTCTACCTTGACTTGCTGGCAATTGGGCCACTTACTCACAAAATCTTCTATATCCCTCTTCATGCCATTCCACCAATAGACTTCCCACAGATCGCGGTACATCTTAGTGGCACCTAGATGAATAAAATATCTGGAGTTATGGGCTTCTGCAAGGAATGCTTTCTCAACTCACCCACATCAGGAACACACAATCTACCCTGGTAGCAAAGTACACCATCTCCTTCTTGGGAGAAAACCTCCACTCTCTGATTGTGGACTGCACCCTTAAGTTCAAGAAAGATTGGATCACTGCCTTTCTTTTCCTTAACCTCCACTACCAAAGAAGATTTTGACCAATTCTGAACTGTTACACCTCTGTCTGATATGCTCATAAGGCGGACTCCCAAGCGAGCAAGCCTGTGAACATCCTTCACTAGCTCCTTCCTTTCTCCCTCAACATGCGCTACACTACCCATAGATAATTTTCTAAGAGCATCTGCTACTATATTCGTCTTACCAGGATGATAATGCACACTCATATCATAATCCGTAAGGAACTCAAGCCATCTCCTCTGGTAAAATTTAACTCTTTCTGGGTGAACACATACTGAAGGTTCTTATGATCAGTGAACACATCTACATGAATACCATACAAGTAGTGTCTCCTTATCTTGAGTGCAAACACCATTGCTGCAAGCTCGAGGTCATGAGTTGGATATTCTTCTCACACACCTTAAGCTGTTTAGAAGCATAAACTATAACATTATCTTGATGCATCAACACACAACCTATGCCAACTCTGGATGCATCACAATAGATCACATAACCATCTAAACCCTCTGGTAGAGTCAAGACAGGAGCTGTAGTCAATCTAGTCTTCAATTCTGCAAAGCTTTTCTCACAATCATCTGACCATTGAAACTTGACCATTTTATGAGTTAATCTAGTCAATGGTGAGGCTATGAATGAGAATCCTTATACGAACCTTCTATAATAACCCACTAGACCTAAGAAACTTCTGATATCTGTAGCAGAGGTAGGTTTGGCCCATTGTTTCACTGCTTCTATCTTCTGTGAATCCACTCAGATCCCCTCACTAGATAAAATGTGACCAAGAAAAGCAACGGATTGCAACCAGAACTCACATTTGCTAAACTTCGCAAATAATTGGCGATCCTTGAGAGTCTGTAGAACAACTCTCAGATGACTCACATGTTCTTCCTCATTCCTAAAGTAAATGAGGATATCATCAATAAAGATAATAACGAACAAGTCCATGTACTGTTTGAACACTCTGTTCATCAAATTCATGAAAGCTGTAGGAGTATTGGTTAGTCTAAATTAACTACAAATTCATAATGATCATACCGAATTCTGAAGGCTGTTTTTGAAATATCACTATGCCTGACTCTAAGCTGATGAGAACCCGATCTGACGTCTATCTTTGAGAAATAGATAGCATCCTGAAGTTGGTCAAACAAGTCATCAATCCTGTGGATGGGATACTTATTCTTGATTGTGACCTTGTTCAACTATCAATAGTCAATGCGCATTCTTAGAGAACCATCTTTCTTCTTTATGAACAACATTGGTGCACCCCATGGTGAAATACTAGGTCTAATAAAGCCCTTATGTAGAAGGTCTTTCAAATGCTCTTTCAATTCCTTAAGCTCTGCTGGAGCCATTCTGTAAGTAGGAATAGAAATAGGCTGGGTATCTGGAAGGAGATCAATTCCAAAGTCGATTTCCCTTTCAGGAAGAACTCCAGGAAGATCTTCTGGAAACACTTCTGAAAACTCACAGACTACTGAACTGACTCAAGAGTTGGGGTTTCAGAGCTAGAATCCTTAACTCGAACTAAATGATAGAGATAACCCTTAGAGATCATCTTTCTGGCCTTAAGGATAGAAATGAATCGACCCATAGGTGCTAAGCTACTACCCTTCCATTCTAAGATTGGTTCGTCTGGAAACTAAAAACAAACAATCCTAGTTTACAATCGCATGTAGGATAGAGTAAAGCTGAAATGAAACATAACTGAACAAGCACAAGAGCAAATATAACAATATGAATATGATATACTGAATTCTGAGCTAACTGGATGCAACGACCAAATTTATAACATGCTGAGACTGAATGATAACTGATATGTAAATATGGTCAATGCAATAGAGTCTGACTGAACTGTGGGAGCAACTAATAACCGACAATAAAACCACATGAGCTAAATGTAGAGTCCGATGTATATGCCCCATCGAGAGGACCCAATATACACTGCCAGAGGTATAAAGGCATGCTGGCGTGATCACTAAACTGATGCCCACAGAGGGGACTTACTACCTACTTGGCAAGTAGTTCTGGGACTAATTGGGTACGGGTGAACCTTACTCCAACTCGATATTATGCTACTCCCAATGAATAAAGTGATTTAGACATTATGACTAAAATTCTGTAAATACTGGATAGCTCAAAATTGAACATGCAAACTTAGAATGCAACAATTAATCTGGTAATTATGCATTTATAACTGAGGCATGTATATCTGAAGTAACTAAAATATCTGACCTAGCATGTGTAGTTCAAGACTAAAGAAATACATAGCTAGAGTTCTGAAATTCATGCAATAATCTGAGTAAACATGGTAATCTGATTTGGAACATATAACTATTTAATTCATGAAGTTCCGTTGAAGTTCTAGAAACCCTAGGTCTAATCATGATATGGGAATCAAGAGTTTGACTAAAAACTAGGGACCCAATGGGTGAAAGGAACCCACAAGTGAAATCCCACATACCTGGTGATGAAATTCACGGAGAAATATTTAGATTTCGGGGTTGGAACTGCTGGAACCTTGCTGAGTTCTTGAACTAGGGTTCTTGAGCTTTTTCTCTTTTCTTGCTTCTAATTTTCTAAGTTTTGATTTATGATTTTGACTTAGATAAATTCTTGTTATGTTTCTAGGCTTAAATTGACTTAAATCAGATAATTTAGGGTCAAAACGACGTATCTTAGGGTTTAAACGTAGTGGGAAAAGATCAAAAGACCCCTGAGTTAATTGCTGTCGGACCAAACGACGATCTAGACTGACGGGCCGTCGTTCAATCGATGGTCCGTCGTCTGGGTCTGTTTGACATGCATTTACTAAAACGGGCATAACTTTTTACTCGGAGGTATGATTTTAGCAAATTTGGTGGCAATGGAAAGCTAACTAATTTATCAATCATTTCATAGGTCATGAGACACCTAATTCATTTTGTGATAAGAGTTAAGATCAAATGAAGTTGACCCAACTGCATTTCCCCCCTAACTGTCTGCTAATTTTCACCTATGGTCGTACCTACGATCCGTAGGTCCATCTACGGATCGTACTGGTCAATCGTGGTTCTTTTCAGAGAGTGGGTAAATGGGGTCTTGATCGACGGACACAGACTACGGATCGTAGTCTGACCTAGGATGACACTTTGTCAAATCTTCTAGGATGAGTTTTTGGGGGCTTCAAACTCAAACAACGGATGCACAGTATGGGCCATATATCAGACTATGTTCCTCAATGGTAACCGTCGATTGCACCTGCAAATTTCTATAAAGTTGATTTCTGGTCTGTTTTAGATACGGGGTGTTACATTTAGGGCCTAAAGCAAGGAGTTCATTGGCCTTCTTTTTGGAGTCACCATTGTGTTAGACATAAAAAATGTGCAAATTTTTAGGTTTAGCAAACATAAAAATTATATTTGTTTGTTATAATTATAGTTTGTATAATTGCGCTGTGCAAAATTTATGTTTGTTATAACTGTTAATTTGTATATTTCGATATACATATACATAAAAATTATGTATTTGGGTGTATTTTTATATTTTGGTATATAAATGGGTCCTACATACAAATGGGTCCTGCATTTGTATATTTCGGTATACAAATGGGTCATATATTTGTATATTTCAGTATAAAAATGGGTCCCGCATTTGTATATTTCGATCTATTTATATATTTCAATATACAAATGGATCATGCATTTGTATATTTCGGTATACAAATGAGATGGCAAAAAACATGCAATGTTTGCTGCATATTACAAAGAAAATAAATTATGGTTATGACATATAATTTGAATTAATAATTTCACCACAAAAAAGACATCGTTTAGTGACAAATATCTAGCGACAACCATATATTGTTGCTATCTAACGACTGATTAGCGACAAAATAATGTGTGTGTTGCTAAAAAATAAAATAAATTTGGTATCCACACTAGCGACAAACTAGCGTTAGCAACAACAAGTCAAATTTGTGCCTTTTTTTGGCACCAAAAATTGGTGCCTTTATTTCGCAACAAAAATAGTGTCATAGGCATGAAATGTTTGTTGCTAAGTTATAAAACAATTTAAAGTCTTAGCAACAAAATTAAATCGTAGCTAAAGAATTTTGTTATTAATTATTCTATAACAAAATAATATATAGCGACGAATATATAATTTCATAGCTAAATTCGTTGCCTTTATTAAGTAAATATTAGGGATGTTTTTCTTTCTTTCAGAACATCTTCTCTCTTCCAAAACACATCGCTCTTGGAGACTTGGACACTTCTCTTGAAACCTAACCCATCTTCATCGAGGTGACTATCGGCTTGGAGAGATTATCAACAACTTTCCCTTTCCCTTTTCCTTTCTTGTTGTTTAGAGTTGCACTATGTAAGAGACCTGAGACTTGGACAACATCGGTATTGTTGAAGCACATAGTATCAAAATCGTGTTGGGAATTAAACACACAACACACACAAATAATCTAGAGAAAAGAGAAACGGAACACAAACGGGACACACAAGAATTTAACGTGGTTCGGTTTCCCTACTCCACGACTGTAACAGGAGGATTTTATTTCACTTGTGCTACTGTAGAATTACAAATACAAGGATCATATTTATAGGAAAGCCAAATGGTTAACCTAGGATTTCAGTAATGGGTCGGGCCGGCTCACAAGCCTCCACAAAGCCCAACAATCTCCCACTTGGAGGCTTGAAGAATTTCAACTGTCATCCACTTAGAACACTTGTATGTCTAGTAATCTTTTTCAACTCTCTCCTGCTACAGCGGCCTTCTCATCAGTCAACTGAAAGGCCCGTTGAAGCTCCCCGAAGCTTCAACACATCAGTCACGGCTGAAACTGCCCTTGACTCGTCCTCGGTCCCTACCGGCTCCCACTTGAGACACGAACTGCCGGATCCTAGAACTCCCTGAGAACAAACACTCTCCATACTCAGCAAGAAATTTTCTGGAGACGTATCAACAGCTGGAATACTGGTTCTCTTGACCCACTGTCTTCTAGGAGCCTTGGCTGAAGCACGGCCGGTGCTCCCACTGCCACAAACGCCTCTGACTGGTCTTCCTGAACCTTTCCTTGCT
>NC_028646.1:65651290-65681513 GCF_001406875.1 Solanum pennellii
AAACGGGACACACAAGAATTTAACGTGGTTCGGTTTCCCTACTCCACGACTGTAACAGGAGGATTTTATTTCACTTGTGCTACTCTGGAATTACAAATACAAGGATCATATTTATAGGAAAGCCAAATGGTTAACCTAGGGTTTCAGTAATGGGTCGGGCCGGCTCACAAGCCTCCACAAAGCCCAACAAATCGCTGACTTCTGAAGCACTAGGGAAATAGTTGCTTTCTTATGAGGTTTTTCAGGTATGTGAATCCATTATGTTCTTGAAAAGTTGATATCTTTTAGGGTTTCTTCATATGCTTTAATTTGATTCCTATGTGAAATTGAGTTGGTTAGTTTTATTCACCTAAGAACCTGCTAGTTCATTGCTTTACTTTGTTTGAAATCTGGTAGGGTTTTCATTTATATATGAAGTTGGGTGTATCTTCTAGTTATTTTCTTTAATTCGTTTGGAATCTGATAGTTTTTTTTTTTAATTTCATTATGAAGTTGGGTGAATCTACTAGGTTTTTGCTATAATTCGTTTGGAATCTTATAGGATTTTTTAAATTTATTTATGAAGTTTGATGAATTTGCTAGTTATTTGCTTTAATTGGTTTGCTGGTAGTTTTTTTATAATTATTTATGAAAAGTTGAAATCTTCTAGGGAATGAATACATAGGATGCATTGTTGATTGTTTTATCACTAGTGTAGATATTATTTCTTCGTAAATATTGTTATTCTGATACTGTGGCTTCAGTTGTAGACTAGTGCAAGTTCTTTACTGCCATATATTTTTAGTACCTGATTGCAAATGGAGAAAGAAAGAAAAATTTTATCTAGTATATTTCAAAAAAATAGTAAAAACATTCTCTGCCTTGAGGGAAACTTGTTGCACTGTGCAATCTTATAATAGTTTGATAATTCATCAGTAAAGTTCTGTGACCTCGTTTATGTTCGTGTCTCTTTACTTGAAATTGTAATAGTGTCGGAGGAGTCCTGCCAGAGTAACTAGACGTTCCTTTGTCTATTATTCTTGTTTCAAGAAAAGTGTTCAAGTGTACTTCTTCTCTCTAGGTTGTTAGTTTATACTAACTTGAATATCAAATCAGTCTCACATATGAAATATTTTATTAGCGATATTGTATGCTTCCTTTTTACTTCTTGTCCTTGGTAATATCTGTACATGTAAGCATAAAAGTTGAGAATTTATAAGTAGATATATTCTGTTTAAGAAAGTTTTCACACAAATGTGAAAATGTTGTGCTAGTTGTAAAAGTTAATATGTATGTTGTTGTTTTACCTTGGTAAAGTTTTGAATTCTATCGGTTAGAATGTCTGTGCAAGTGGCGAAAATGAAAAGATATTAGTAGGTGAATATAAATGATCTACCTTAGCATTTGAACTATATTTTGTAGATATTGAAACAATGATGTGAGAATGACCTTTGACATTCCATATTGCAATCTCATTCTTACTTATATGATCAAATCATATCATGTACTGTGTGCTTAGAACTCCTTTCAATTATAAAATAACGACTTGATCTTTGTAAAGACGTATCATCCTTTAATTAGAGAAAATGTTATTTAATTCATGTTAGTGACAAGTGATTATTTTTATGATAGATACTAAATTAACAAACTAAACATTTACAAAGAAGTTATAGTTGAAATGGAATTATTTCTAGACAGATTTGACAATCATAGTATATCCTTGTCTTTGGTCTACTAAGTCTGATAAGAGATGCTTAAAAATAGATAAGCATATGTATTCTTAACATTGGTCTAAGCCACATACAAACAGTGGATCAACGTGAATACATTACAACAAATTTGATTATCAGGGACAAATTATTTCGTCATTTATAAATCGTATTTCGTCACAAAAAATTTTGTGAGACGAAAATTAATTCGTTACTCAGTCGTCACTTAATGTGTCTCTAAAAGTATACAAAGACGATTTAGTGCAGTTTAACTACAAAAAGAAAAATCACCCCTAAATGTTTTTTTGTAATTAATAGTATGCTTTGTCATTAAAAATATTATTACAACCGATATCGTCCCTAATTAGTTTGCTTCAATCAGTGACGAAATCATTGTCTCTAAAGTTATATGTGTTTCGTAGTTGAACAAAATCTAATTTCGTCACTAATGACTATATTTTATATACAAAAAATTATTTTATTCTTAACTAGGGATAATTAGGGCAAATTTTATGTACAGTAAATATAAAATTAAAAATTTTGTGCGCTGGCAAAGTTTTAAAAATTGCATGCCATAGCAAATTGTAGTTTGCTACGGATGTGTTTTTTGTATAATTTATACATTTTAATTGTTCAAATTAAAAAAGTTTGTACTTTCGGTTGGATGAAAAAGGAAAAAATCTCAGTAATCACTGGAATTCTGTTTCAGTATAATCATTCCTTCTTCGTCTCCTTTAACCGAAAGAACCCCATTGTAGTCAGTGCAATAAATCGATCAAGCTATTAAAACTGTCAGTTTATACGAATTGTATAAGTATGTGAAACTGTTGAATGTTTATACGAATTTATCAGTTATATAGATATACCTATTTAGTGTTTTTTGGTGAATTGTATAAGTATATGAAAATATTGTATGTTTATACGAATTTGTTAGTTATATACATATACCTATTTAGTATTTTTTTCGTAAATTGAATATTTGTATAAAGCTTTAATTTGTATATATAAAGGTTGAAACTGTTGTTTAAGTGTATGAAACTATTGTATGTTTATACGAATTTTGTCAGTTCTATACATATACCTATTTAGTTATATACATATACCTAAGATAGATTATACATTTATACAACACAATTGTATAAGCAGACAACATAAGAGATGAATCAACACAAACACAAAAACAGATACTAAGATAGATTATACATTTATAAAACCACAATTGTATAAAACATGAATCAACACAAACACAAAAACAAATACTAAGATAGATTATACATTTTTACATTTATACAACCACATTTGTATAAACATGCAGTATAATACATGATTCAACACAAAAATATAAATATAATATAAAATCAAAACAGATAGACAATGATTATACATATACCTTATGATGCTCGAATGACCCAAAACCAACAGCTTCATTTTTATCATTGTGTATTGCATAAACGTCAGTTTTAACTTTCATTTTCTTACTTGACCCAGCAACAACATCGGCATGATCTTTCACACCTCCATCCACAAATCTATTTGGGTCATTCCTCAATTTGGATCTGATCTTTTGCATGGTGTTCGATTTAGACATTGAACCTGAAAAATCCCCAAAATCATGAGTTAGACCCAAGGAAAGCGATGGGTGTTCAACATTATTTTCAATATGCAATGTTATACCTCTTGTGAATCTCTTCGATGGAGATTGAACATCCATTGTTTGAACCAAAATCTGAAGGGATTACGAAGTGAAGTGAAAAATTAGCTTGAAGAAATTGAAAAAAAATAACAAAATTGATAAAGTTAGATGAATTTTCGGGTGGCACCTAAAATTTTTGAAATAGTTTAGTAAACCACAAAGATGTGCTAGAGAAGTTGAAAAATTGAAATTGAATTTGTGGAGTTAATTAAGGAGAAATTGAAGAAAAGAAGGAGAGATTGTATAATATGAAGGGGAAAGAGAAAAAGGAGGATTTTGTTTTGGGATAAAACTTTTATACAATTCGGTGGGCCCTAATGGGAATAACTGAAAGGGAAGTTACTTGTATCTCAACATCTCTGTTTTTTTAACCGCTGGCCAGGAGCTCGCACATTATGCTTTCTTGGGGAATCGAACTCACAACCTTGAGGTTGGAAGTGAAAAGTGCTTACTATCTAACCAACTCTCTCTTGTCTCTCATTTTCATTTTATCTTTTACTTCATTCACTTCTTTTAAATTTGAATTTTATAAAATTAATATATTATATGATTGTTTATACTCATACACAAATGCATGAAATTTACTACCCACAATTCATTTAAATTTAGATTATATTGTAATAAAACTATATATTTTTTTAAAATATCTTTAAATATATGCAGTATGATTCTGTCATTTTATTTATTTATTTTTATAAATTTTAAAATTATTCAGTACAAACTTTCAAATTTATTTAAAAAATTGAATAATCGACTCAATTTGATCAGTAAATCAATTGTTCTAAAAAAAAAAATATTGATATCCATAACTATAATACTTCATCATAATATATTTGAAATCCTAGTTGGTTCATTTCTTTTATTTTTTACTTCAATTTCACGATGATGGAAAAAGTTAATAGAAATTAATGAAATATTTCGCAACTTTAAGAAATTTAATTTTGTAAGTCGATGTTATCTTTGTATAGTTGCTCTATGTAGGTATGCGGAATATATATATACATATTTATAGACAAAAGCAAATAGATCGACTTAGTCTATGCAGTTTACCAATCACAAATCAATAGACACACAAAAAATAGCACAAAGACTTGAATAATTATTTTTTTTAGCGTTTTTTTTATATCAATGCAAGTGTATCAAATAAAAAACAAAAGTGTGAAAACAACAAATATTAGCGATCTAGTGGTAGAACCGTACCCCACTCACAGTACTTGTAACTTGGATTATGTTCTTCACCTACTACATTTTATAATTGCATAATTTAAGAAAATTGATGTATTGAACTTTTTAATTTTTAGAAAATCATCTGAGTTCGTTGGTTTTGATATTTTCCCTCGATAATTAACGAATGAACTCTGTCTATTTCTTATAAACCACATGTATTATTCCTTTTGTAAGCTGTCACTTTTAATTATAAACAATTGTAGCCAAAAACAAAATTATATTGAGCTATGAATTATTTCGTAGCAAATAGTTAAATTATTCACTACAAATTTTAAGTCGTTGCTATTTAACACCTTACATATTTTGTGTCAATTTTTTTGTTGTCACTAAATCGCAGAATGATTAGAGACAATAATTTACGCAGTATTGTGGTAATATTTATATTGATCAACATTAATGAGATGTTAATCATTTATTTGCAATTCAATTTATTGGATGATGTTATATAGAATTTCATTTGCTAATATGAAAGATGTGAGTATTTTAATCAAAATTCTAGAATATTATCTATTTTGTTAATCTAAAATATTATCTAATTTCAGGAGTCGCCAGTTTTTCTATGTTTTTTATTTTGTTTAAATTTTATATTATTTAAGAGAAAAAATATATAAATGATTATTTTACTAAAACATTTTTGGCCTAAAGCAAAGAGTTCATTAGCTTCCTTTTAGGGTGACCCTTGTGTTAGACGCAAAAAATAATTCATATTTGATTCATCAAACCACTCATAATAAATAGAAAAAAGTATGAAGGGAAATCTCGTTGAGAAAATATTATCAATAGAACATGTTGTAGACAGTGAAATTTTATTATTAATTCATATTAAATTTTAGATTAATCCATAAATTCATGATATATTGACCAAGTCAAATTATATTGGTTAATAAAGTCAAATTAATATTTAAGTCAAAATGTATCACTTAAATGAAGTTCAAATTATATTTGAGTCAGTCCATTAAGTTGATAAGACGAGCCCAACTCATGTTATTCAATCCCAAGGATCAAAATTGCTTCGACGAAAATACCCCTCGAGCCCTAACTCAAGCCTATATAAAAAAATCTTCATAAGACCAAAAAGAAGAAAGAAGAAAAAGAAGATATAGACACATAGAGATAAATACATAGAGAATTCTTGCTCTTCGGTGGTGATATGCAAGTCTTTCACATACAATGAAATATTCGCTTCAAGTGTTGAGCCGCAAGTATTTCATCAAATCAAGAACATCCGTAAAGTGAAGAATCAGGGGATTACATATATTTTATTAAAGATTTTATAAAGGTTGTAACCTTCGCATAAATTCAAATATAAATATTGTTGTTTGTTTGCTATTTTCCTTTCATGTTTGCTGTATTTTATGACGAAACTTAAGACGCAAAGTTTCGTCCCTGAAATACAACAAACATGAAAGGAATAGCAAGCAAACAACAATATCTGTATTTAAATTTATGAGAAGGTTACAATCCTTATAAGATCTTTAAAACATATATGTAATCCCCTGATTCTTCTCTTCACGGATCAAATATTTGTGTTTAACACTTGGAGGGAAGACTTCTTTGTATGCGGATGACTTGCAAATTACCATGAAGAGCAACGATTCTCTATGTATTTCTTCTGTATGTGTCTCTGTCTTCTTTTTCTTCTATTTTCTTTTTGGTCTTATGAAGACTTCTTTAGATAGGCTTTAGAGATATTTTGGTCCGAGCAGTTTTGATCACTGGGCTTGAAGAACATGAATTGGGCTCATATGGTCAACTTAATGGATTGACCCAAATATAAATTGAACTTAATTTAAGTCATATAATTTTAATTTAAATATTAATCTGACTTTATTAACCAGTAATCTGACTTGGTCAATGTATCATGAATTTAAAATTTAATCCAAATTTAGTATAGATTTATTAATAAAATTTGACTGTCTACAATTGCCCCATGCTTCGTTGCTTGTTGCTTGTTTGCGGTGTCCAACTTGTCAAACCTATAAAAACAAGGCTTGAAGTGCTCGTGAAATAGATGTACATATATTTTGGAGTCTTTCAAAACTTTCCATGTTTGATTGCAATGGAATATTTCATAACTTGATTCCTCTAGAAACTTACCATAATTTGGTTCCTAGAAAAATTTACCATAATTTTGTTTCAAATATGTGTTTTCCATAGGCATAATACATAAATATGCCTTTTAACTTGGCTTCAAATCACATTTATGCCATTCAACTTTGGGTGTGCACAAGTAGACACTTTAACTTGTATAAAATTGAACAAATAGACATACATGTCCTACATATCATTTTTTGTCCTACGTGGTGTCCTACGCGTATTTTGCCATGTAGGACTCATGTGTTTATTTATTTAAAAGTTGGATAGTTAAAGTGTCTGTTTGTGCATTATGAAAGTTGGAGGCCAAAGTTAAAATTTTAAGTCAAGTTTAGGGTCCAATATATGTATTATGTCTTTTCCATAATTTGTAAGAACACAATTTATGTACTTTTGATTTCTGTAAATACACATTGATCTAACAACGGTTGGTTGTCATGAGGCATATCAAACTCAATTTTCGTCACTATTTTTCAGTACAACACATCTGCGCTAGAAAATTCATAACCTATTGTAAAAACGTCAAAATCATGATTCGTTTGATGTTCCAAAAGCTAGATCCAGAGAGAAACAACATATCGAAAATTCAAAATCAAAACCCTTGTGAATTGATTAATTAATTTTGAAATTTGCTATCAAATTTGTCTTCTTCCCCTTTTATAGCTCTATGCAGTCTTGTCAAAACGTCTCTATCTTCGTGTAGAAGATCTAAATGACAAACGACTTGATTCTATAGAAACTAGACATGAAAGTCTACAACAAATCCGAAAATCAAGATAAAACTTTTAATAGATTAACAGAGAATTAATTTTTGAAGTTGGTCTTTAATTCTGTCATTATTGTTTTGCAAATTTGTAGAGTTTCACAAAAAGTTTTCTATTTTGGTGTAGGCGAGCTCGAATGAAGACGACTTGATTCTATAGAAAATAGAATCTTAAGTCTACAGCATATCCAAAAATCAAAGTTAAATTTAAGAAAAATGATTTCGCTGTAAAACTTAAAGAAAACATTTTTCAAAACTCTCTTCCAATTTCAAATTACAATGATTTTTGTTGAAAAAATTAATTTATTTTGTCCCTAACCTCAACCAGCCACCCCCCTCCCCCCCAAATAAAATTAAAAATAAAANCCCCCCACACACAAAAAAAATAAATTAAGTTTTAAAAAATTATTTTCCACTCTAGTAAAAATAAAAGATATTTCTCAAAAATATTTTTCATTCATAAATCAAACACTAAAAATATTTTCTACTCACCCACAAACAAATGATAAAATAATTAAAAAATCTACTCTTTTTAAAAAAAAAAGATTTCTAGGAAAATATTTTCCTTCATACCAAACACACCCTAAGAAACTTGAAATTCATAGTAAAGTGGTGAAGATAGGTAGAGTCCATCAATTAAGAACCCCTAAAACAAAATATAAGGTCATTGCTCCACACTTCTTCTCAAATTTGGTGTTATTAAAATATGTTGAAGTCTTGTAGACACTAAGTTTGGACATAAGATATTCATGTTGTACTCAGGCCGGTCTCAACAAATTTGGGGCATACAGTCAAACTTCATAGGGAGATTTTTTTTCGTTGACATATATAAATTGAATAATTATAGCATACTCAGTGTAATCTTACAAATGAGGTTTGGAAAGGAAGAATATACGTGAAAAATATGAAGTAAAAATGCAAATAATGTAAATTTTCAATGAAAAATCTACAATATAAAGTTAGAATAATAAAGCTTGACTAACTAATTTTTTTTTATAAAAAATATGATGATATCGACATAGTGTTGTGCTGAATTTGATAACTTGATGTGATAATATTAAAACAATGTTGATTAGTTTTAGTGCTTGAAATTTGAAGGAAGGCACCAAAAAACAAACGCATAATACATATATTAGACCCTAAACTTGACTTCAAATTTTAGCTTTGATCTTCAACTTTCATAATGCACAAATAGACACTTTTACTATCCAACTTTTAAATAAATAAACACATGAGTCCTACATGACATAATACACATAGGACAAAAAATGACATGTAGGATGACATGTAGGACATGTGTGTCTATTTGTTCAACTTTATACAAGTTTAAGTGTATTTGTGCACATCCAAAGTTGAAGGGCATAAATATGATTTGAAGCCAAGTTAAAGGGCACATTTATGTATTATGCCAAAACAAATGTAACCTTTTTATAAACACAAAAGATTTTGTGTAGAATATTTGGACGTTTGAGAGACTTTATTAGAATATTTAATAATAAGAGAATAATAATAGTAAAAGGGGAATAAAATTAAATAAATATAAGAAATTGTTGGTTCATGATAATCGTCAGAATATAAATGAGCTAGAACAATAAAATAGATAGCCACATAAGAAACTAGAAAGGATATTACAATTAACTAAACACTCTTCCATTTCTCAATTATTGCAATGATCTCTATATTAAATGAGATAAAAAAAAATATTACATTTTCTATTCAAAAAGTTCTTTTCAAGTTTATCAATACATGAGATTTCTATCACATCAAGTCTCCTCTAAACAATTTCAAAAATTTGATATTAGTTGCTCTAAATGGTTGAGTCTTTAGATGCATTAATGATTCATGTTTGTGGTACCTTAATTTTTATATTTGAGCTTTGAACATGAAAAAGAAGAAGAAGGTGGAGGAACAAAACAAGGAAGAAATAAGGAAGAAGAATAAGTCATTAGTTGCTAGAAGAAGAAAAATTACTTTTGACTTATTTTTATTATTTTAATTTTAAAACATGTACTTAAAAATATTTTTTTATTTTAACCAAATAATTTAAAAGTATTTAAAAATTATCTTGACTTAAAAACATCTACAATAAGTCACTTCAGAATATTTAGAAGAATGTTGAAAAAATTGCAATTGAAAACCAAAGAACATTTTAGCTTCCCTTCATATAGTAGTAACACGTTTACATAAAATGGGAGGGAGGGAAAAGCTCAACTGACAAACGAACAAATATGTATATGATCCACAATCCTCATCACACAAACATTCCTCAAACTAATGAATGTATATATATGTAGATGTGATTAGAATGTGAATCTTTTATTGATCAAATAATAATAATAATAATAATGGGGATCTTACGTGCAATTCTGAAGCATCCTGAAGATATTTATCCATTATTGAAGCTGAAGGTAGCGGCACAATATGCCGAAAAACAGATCCCTTCACAGCCACATTGGGCCTTTTGTTACATCATGCTTCACAAGGTCTCTCGTAGCTTTTCTCTCGTCATTCAACAGCTTCCTGTCGAGCTTCGTGATGCTGTAAGATTATTTTCCCCTTAAATTCAATCATCCACTTCCTATATACATGGCCAATATAATAACATGGAAAAAATAAGACTCAAAATTCCTTTTAAACTATGCCAAATTGCCCTTTGTTAATAGTTTGGTTCAAAAATGTATTTATTGTTAATAATTTGGCTCAAAAATGCGCCTACTGTTATTTGATTGAACATTCCTTGTTCAAGTTCGCATGGTTTAAGAGCATTTTTGTTCAATTTCGTATCTTGTGGAGCGCGTTGAAATTTTATGCACATTCTAATAATGTTTAGAGGATTGATGATATTATGACTATTTAGAAAGTAATGCTAATGTATTTGGATTTCGGATCATCTACAACTAATTCCATTTTTTACAATTAAAATTTTGGTAGTATAAGTTGCAACTTTTCTCATCCAGATGGAATGTTAGTCAATCATCATGTATGTTTAATCTTGACACAGAGAAATCATATTTTCTTCAGTTTACAGATTTGGATTTTCGAACAATTACGAAAAATGTTGAGGAACTATATATTTTCTTGCTTCTTCTTAGTTTATCAGAATGAAGCTCCAAATTTGAATTGTTTCATTGATAGGTCTAGAAAAATATGTTTTCCTATGATGTTACTACTATTATTGTGAAGGTGATTTCTTATAATTTCTGTCTATCTTTGCAGATATGCATTTTCTATTTGGTTCTGCGAGCGCTTGACACTGTCGGTATGTTCAATTACTGAGCTTTGAATGCAGATAAACAAGTTGGTTAACACAACTTGACTGATATTTAAGTGCATTCTTTTTCTTGGAGTCTTGTTACTTATTCACATTTTGATGTTCATAATCTGGACAGAGGATGATACCAGTGTAGCGACAGAGGTGAAAGTTCCTATTTTAATGTCCTTCCATCGACATGTTTATGATCGTGAATGGCATTTTTCATGTGAGTCTTCTGACTTTAAGCGGTCGTCTTCCATTAAGACATTGTTAATATTGTTTGTCCTCTCATCGCCCCGAACTCTCGCCCAAAAAAGTAAATTAAAAAGGAAAAAATGGAGAAGCAAGATATTATATAGATTTCTGTAGTTTACTGCAGCTTCTTTATCTAAATAGTGGCTTCTCTTTCCTTTTGTTTCATTTTTTCCTTCAGCACCTTACACTGTACTCATGAATTCTTTTTCGAATATAATTTCGTAGTATTATAAACTGGTTTGCTAATCCCAATTTTCATATATTAGGCGGTACAAAGGACTACAAGGTTCTTATGGATCAATTCCATCATGTTTCAACTGCTTTTCTGGAGTTAGGGAAACAGTGAGTTTGTACCTAGCAACGGCTGCTTTTGACTTTTGCTGTTCGATATGATTATTAACCAGCAATGCTTAATGAGTACTTCATTTGCCAAGTTGATATTTTGCTCAATACATGAGAAACAAGCTATAAATATGTAGTTTTTGTTCCTCGACTGTTCAAACTAGTTTTGAAAAGGAGAATCGAGAGCATTTATGTATGATGTTATATCGACGTGATATGTCTGTAGTTGAATCTGAAATAGTGTAGTTTTCTCATTCTACAAACTGGTGGTATGTGCTGAATGTCGTGATCGTAGTTTATGAATGAGTGTTATGTTCTTATAATGTTGCAGATACAAGGAAGCAATCGAGGACATTACCATGAGGATGGGTGCAGGAATGGCAAAGTTTATATACAAGGAGGTATGCAATAAGTACTATATATAAATGAGAAAGGATCAAAGTTATAACCTTTATACTTGTTTCCATTTTGTGTTAATATGAATTGCCTTGATCTCTCAAGCTTTCCTGTTTCATGTCATTTCCTTTCTCGGCCACCGTTAACCAAAAATATGAAGGTGGTTTTAGTTTCACTAAAATGTATTTATACGAGTTACTCACTAGTATTCTATCTTCGGCAGGTTGAATCAATTGATGATTATGATGAATATTGTCACCATGTAGCTGGGCTAGTTGGATTAGGCTTATCAAAACTTTTCCATGCCTCTGGAAAAGAAGATGTAGCTTCAGATTCTCTCTGCAACTCCATGGGATTATTTCTTCAGGTGTTGATCGTAACATGTATGGCAGCCACCCGTAAAGTAATCATCTTTGAGTGTTTTTTGCAGTAACTACAATGTTTGCAATATACTGCAGAAAACAAATATCATTAGAGATTATCTAGAAGACATAAATGAAGTACCCAAATGTCGTATGTTTTGGCCTCGTCAGATTTGGAGTAAATATGTTGACAAGCTCGAGGTAATTTTATTCAACTCACATATTAGTCAATTTCATGATACTGAATTACCTGGAATACATCATAGTAGACACTGATGTTTTTTTCGAATATCGGATTCATTATTTTTTGACTGTGCCTCAGGACTTGAAGTATGAAGAGAACTCTGTCAAGGCAGTGCAATGCCTGAATGAAATGGTCACTAATGCTTTGTCACATATAGAAGATTGTTTGACTTTCTTGTCTACACTGCGGGATCCTGCTATCTTTCGATTCTGTGCTATTCCACAGGTCTTTTCATTTTCTTTTAGCTCTTGTTCTTGACATCTGTCACAAAACTTGTGTCTCAGATTGTAATGTGCACCTGTGTTTGGTAATCTGTTAAAAAATACTAACAGGAAATCTAAGAAATTTGCTGAAGCCGGTGGCTGAGGCAGGAATTCTAACAAGAGGATTAAAAAACTGAAAAAAAAATGCTATACCTAAAAGCTTCCCTATGTTGAGGGGATTCAATGGTTTATATATGTACCAAAAGAAATTGTTTTTACCATTTTTCTGAAAGTGTGCATTGCCTAAGTATTTTCTTACGTTATCAGGTCATGGCAATTGGGACCCTGGCAAAGTGCTATAACAACATTGAAGTCTTCAGAGGAGTTGTAAAAATGAGACGTGGTTAGAACACATGTCATGCTACTTCATACGCTATTTGTTTACCATTTCTGTTTTATGATTGATCTGATCCCTGAAAGTCTGCAAATTTGTTAATGCTTTCCTTCAACTTTTGTAGCCTCACTCTCATTTAACTTTGTTGCCATCTTCTCCTTACCATCATACTGGCAGTTATTAAGATGCTTAGGTTCTTCTTTTTAGGTCTCACCGCCCAGGTTATTGATCGGACCAGGAACATGGCAGATGTCTACGGTGCTTTCTTCGACTTCTCGTGTATTCTGAAATCCAAGGTATGATACTTTCTTATTCTTGTAGTCACTAGTCACTTGCTCATTTTGAGGGTTACATTGTTATTTTTCTACATAATTCTCCCATGTGTTGTGTGCTTGTCTATTTGTTCATATTTCTGTGTAAGTACTCGCACATAGTATGTTTTTCATGTTCGGTTGTGTCGTTATGGATATACCGGTGTAATATCGCACATAGTAGTATGTTTCTGTTAGACCCTCAGGTCAAAGAAAAGAATATCAATACGGAAATAACACAAGTGAAGAAACATGACAAAATATTCCGAAAGAAAAAGGAATAGTAACTACAACAAAAATACTGCGATATCAAAGTTCAAGAGACAGTAGATAGAAGAAAAAATCGACGAACAAGAAAGTACATGAGAAATACTATGACTATAAGTATGAAAGGCTAATGCAAGACAACACTCTACTATCCACTAACCTTCTTCCCTAATTTGTGTCCTCCATAACCTCTTACCTAAAGCCATGTCCTCGGTAAGCTGTAACTGTGTCATGTCCTGTCTAATCATGTTAATCAGATCATATAGGTGCAAATCCAATACAAAAACAATTTCCACGAAGGATGCAGTCATATTTGAAGATGTCATAAAAATACTGAAACAAGCACAAATGACAAAATACTACAGCTTGTGCAAATTTATTAGGTATCTGGTAGTTGAAGAAAACCCAAAATAAGGCCAGTCTCTCTGTTATTTTCATCAAAGTGGTTAACATCTAGTTTATGGTCCATCAGAGAAGTTTACATCCACGCAACATTGTTCATTTCATAATTATATGAATAAGCTACTTAAATGAGAAACCTTTTAAACAATCTTATCACAAATTATATGGGCTGATATCGATGTTATGTTCGTTTAGTATTTAAAATCATATCGATGGTCAATAAGCTATATATGCACCATCTTCTTCAATTTCTTCCAAATATTTGTCAAAGTTCCATTTCGTAGTGAAAAGTGAAAACTTCTGCTAGTTAATCAACTAGATCGGTTGAACGTTTTAGGTAGAGTTTAAAGATCCACATGTGGCAAAAACTTTAAAGAGGCTTGAAGTGATCTTGAGAACTTGCAAAAACTCGGGAACCTTGAACAAAAGGTATGTTACATATTTTTCCGAAGTTTTTATGAATATCAGCTAATGCACCTGCCAATGATCACCAGGAAATCTTTCGTAATCAAGAGTGGACCTAATTACAATTCAACTTTCGTGAGTCTTTAGCTGTTGTTTTCTTCATGCTTTAGATACGATTTCCCTAAATACAGTGAATATTTTCTTATCCTCTGAAATATATTGCAGGTTGTTGTCCTTGTTGTCTTAGTGGCTATCCTTCTAGGATACCAATCTGGAAACCGGATTTAGACCATATGTAAGTATTATCATAACAACATCCTTGCCAAAATGCCTAATAGTTAGATGCATTCCATCCTAACATGATACAGAGTTTCTTTTATTATGTCCCGTGACTTTAACCAACTTGTTTGGGATTGAAGTATTCCTTTCGTATGCACCTATGTTTTGAAAGACCATACTATCTAATCTTCTATTATATAATAAGCGTCTAGATCATGTTATGAAGTACGTTCCTAGTCTTTTGTACCTTAGAGGTGATTCATGCTACGAGCTTCTCTTATGACCAGGAGGTTAATTCCTTTCTCTCTTTTTTTTTCACATGCTATTTACATGATATATCGGATTGTATTGGTAAACTTGATCAAAACCTCAATATTCCACCCAAGCTAGAAACAATTCACACATAGATATAGTTAAAGAAGTTCTACTACAGCTATAGATCACAACTTCTAAGTAGATCATAGAGGACTTTCATATAAACTATATATGCCTAAGGTCATAGTTACTGAGTGTTCAATGAAACCACATGTTTTTATAAACAATTACAAATTCTTTAGATTAACAACTAGCATACCATGGAGCACAATGATTGTTTTAGTTTGTTATTTTGCCTTTTGGTAGTATGGTTAGAGTTTTACCTTGATTTTCTTACCTCATATAAAATTTGTTTTTCTTTTGAAGGAAAATCAAAGTATTATCATAAATGCTTTAACTTTTCTAGAAAGAAAAATATAATTTTCTTTAATATTTGATTTAGTCTTTCTTTAGTGAAAAAGTTTGGAGATCTATAAATTTAAAAATCCCTATTCTCATACCATAACACAATAGAATCCACAAAATAGTCATTTAGACACTTTTATTTATGGATAGATTTTCTCTCTATAGTTTCGATGCTTTTAATTAGTTTTTAATTATGCAGGCTTATTGGTCATAACATATCTTTAATATAGTTCTATGTGTCGCCTAATTTATTGACATATGATTTACAATTGTAAGCTTCTGTATGACACACTAATCACTTTCGAACCCAACAATAACTGGGGTAGTCGATCACGTTGAGGAAATAGGTGTTTGCTATATATTTTGTTCATTTTCATTTTGCAGGACAGATTTTCGACGAAAGTCCGGTAAAAAAAGAGATGGTGTAAGCTCTTGGACGAGTGTGTGTTAGCTGCAGATTTTGTCCTCTGTAACTTAGGAGTCATTTGGTTTAGAAAGATGTTATACTTAGATTGTAATACAAGAATTGATAATGCAGAAATTAATAATACAAAGTTAGTTGTAAATTGTACTACATTGTCATCCGAATCTTCAGTCTTTTGCTAGTGGTGGAAGCAAGTTGTTATTCATTTATTGTAAAGACTAGGTGGTTATGGACATTGCTAGATGTTATCTCCTGTATTCAGATTAGCAAACAATATATAATAAAAGATGAAAAGAAAAATAAAGAGAACTATCCGAGTGCACATAATCCACTGTGCGTCCTTAAGAAATTTAATCCCATCAATGATAAGGGAAAGTAGAATTTAATTTTTATTTCCTTAAATATTTTTGAAGAAGTCATCCAACTTTAACTAGTCAATATCTATAGTCATTTTGGCTTGAAATAAAATTTCTAAAATCTTAGAGTCCACTATATATGAGGTTCAACCGACCATAACCCTCAAAACTAACAAACCATTTTGTTCAAAGGAAATGACAGTCATGGACGTTAAAAGTTCATTTTGCAAAGGAAGTAGAATCTCTCATCTTGTCACGAGAATTATGGATCTTCCATGGGTGATCATGATTGAAATTCTTTCAAGATTGCCAATCAAGCCCATTTTTCGATGTAGAGCTGTTTGTAAACTCTGGTATAGCCTTTTAACTCCCGACCATTTGTTTTTTAACATGCACAATATAAGATCCCTTAATTACCCCAACATTTTGTTTTTGGATGGTCGGTGCAAACCTTTGCTTCTAGAACTCAAAGCAGAGTATGATTATTATGTTCATTGATGTAACAGAACTGTTCAGGTGACCCCTAAGTTTCACTTCCATTCAAGGAGTGTGATTTTAGTTGGTTCTTGTAATGGATTTATCTGTTTGGTGGGTGGTTTGACGCACATTGAGAATCATTCGCTTTACATTAAAAATCCTCATTTGGGTGAGTATACTTCAAACTAGAAATGCCCAAATGGGAGATAAGTGTTAGTCAAGTTGCTTATAGGTTTTAGCGAAGTCTCTGGAGGGTATAAAGTATTGAGATTAGTTGATAGAAAGGTTCAAGATGATACTAGAGCATCAGAATTGGAGGTTTATACTCTTGGAGCTTACGAAAAATGGAAAAATGTGGGGGAAATTATTGTCCTGTATGGTATGATTTTGGCAAGGCTAATGTCAATGTGCTTTTCATTGGATGGATAGGAAAAAACTGACAGCATTTACTCCTTTGATGTTGAGACATAAAATATCAAGTCCCTGCCTGCTCCACCTGGTCTGGAAACTCCATCCTCAAACTTGAGGCTAGCAGAGTTGGGGAACTGTAACACCCCGTATCCAAAACAGACAAAAAGTCAGCTTATTAGAAATCTGCAGGTGCAATCGACGGTCACTATCCATGGACCGTAGTCTGACCTACGTCCAGTACTGCGCATCCGTCCTTTGTCACTGAAACTCTACCAAAACTTAGCCCAGAAAAATTAGACTAAGTGTCAATCCATGGATACACATACGGTCCGTAAATCAGACTACGATCTATGGTCTGTGTCCGTGGATTGAGACTCAAGTTACCCAACCTCTGACATGAACTACGGATGACCAACATGGACCCTAGTCCGATCTGCGGTTCGTAGGTATGACGTAGGTGAAAGTGAACAGTCAGTTAGAGGGAAAATGTTGTTCGGTCAACTTCAAATGGTCATAAATCTTATCACAAAATGAATTAGGTGTCCTATGACCTATTAAATGATATATAATTGAATTGTCTTTCCATAGCCACCGAGTTTGCTAAAATCCAACCTTCGAGTAAAAAGTTATGTCCGTATTAGTAAAGACATGTCGAGCAGACCCAGACTACGAACCCAAACGACGGACCGTCGATTGAATGACGGCCTGTCAGTCCAGGTCGTTGTATGGTCCTACAACAAAAATTCCAGGGGTCCTTTGGTCTTTTCCTTGTTCGTTCAACCACTAAGATACGTCGTTTAAGCCCTAAATCATCAGATTTTAGTCAGTTTAAGCCTAGAAACATAATAAGAACTTATCGAAGTCAAAATCATAAATCAAAACTTAGAAAATTAGAAGCAAGAAAGGAGAAAAGGTCAAGAACTCCAGCTCAAGAATGTAACAAGGTTCCAGCAGTTTCAGCCTCGAAATCTAAATATTTCTCCGTGGATTTCATCATCAGGTTTGTGAGATTTTACTACTGGGTTCCTTTCACCCATTAGGTCCCTAGTTTTCAGTCAGTTCTTGATTCTCTTATCATGAATATATCTAGGTCTTGTAGAATTACAAAAGATCATCATGAATTAGTTAGATATATGTTCCAAATCAGATTGTAAAGTTATTATTCAATTTATCGCATAAATTTCAGAACCCTAGCTATG
Organism: Solanum pennellii; assembly: GCF_001406875.1. NCBI lineage: Eukaryota > Viridiplantae > Streptophyta > Magnoliopsida > Solanales > Solanaceae > Solanum > Solanum pennellii. Next base: position 65,669,456 of record NC_028646.1, read on the forward strand.
TATTTCTTTAGTTCTTTTAATTACACATGCTAGGTCTGATATTTTAGTTACTTCAAATATACATGCCTCAATTATTAATACATCATTATCAGATTAATTTTTGCATTCTCAGTTTGCATGTTCAGTCTTGAGCTATCCAGTATTTACAGAAATTCAGTCATAATAAATTAATCACTTAATTCATTAGGAGTAACATAATACTGAGTTGGACTAGGATGCAGCGTACCCTATTAGTCCCAGAACTATTAGTCAAGTAGTTTGTAAGTCTCCTATGTGGGAATTAGTCTAGTGATCACACCATCATGCCTTTATACCTCTGACACGGTATATTGAATCCTTTCAATAGGGCGTATACATCAGTTTAGCTCATGTGGTTATATTATCGGTTATTAGTAGCTTCCATAGATCAGTTAGATTCTACTGCATTGACCATTTATCAGTATATCCAGTATTCAGTTTTAGCATGTTATAAATTGGTCATTGCATTCAGCTATCTCAACATTCAAAATCTATATCATGTTCAGATCATATACTTGCTTTTGTGCTTCTTCAGTTATGTATTATTTCAGCTACTCTATCCTACATGCTCAGTACCTTTCAAGTACTGATGCATACGTGCTCTATATCTGTTCATGATGTAGGTTCATGTTCTCAGCATCCAGATCACGCTTATATCGATTTTCGATCTTCAGTGCAGCAGAATTAGTGGTGAGTCCTCATTCTCCGAGGACAATATTCATGAGTTATTTCTAGTATTTTAGTCCTTTTGTTTCAGATTTTGCTAGACTTAGTTGGGGCCTGTCCCAGGATTTCTATCCAGTTAGAGGCTATTTTACAACATAGTTAGTTTCAACTTAATATTGAGTTAATAACTTCTTTGTATTAAACTCATCAATTTTCATAGATCTCAGTTTTATCATATGGGTATTTCCCATATTTTCATTCTAAATTATAATTTAGCTTCTGCATCAGTTTATTATCTTTAGTATGCTCATGATCATGCCAACATGGTTAGCTTGGGATCACTCGTGGTCCTAGGTCCCTCGTCTGCGTCTCGGAGGTAGCTCGGGGCTTGACAGAAACTATTTGTGTTTGACTGATAATATCCACAGATGGAATGTTATTCTTAATATATGTTTGACGAAAGAGTATGACATTGCAGAATCTTGGACTAAAATAGCATTTTTTTGGTGGAATCTATTCCACATGGTTCGATATTCTGGTGTCCTAGGCGTAGAGGAACCACACCAATCCATCCCGAACTTGGTGGTTAAACTCTACTGCGGTGACGATACTGTAGGGGAGGTCCTGCGGAAAAATAGCTCGACGCCAGGATGATAAAAAGCTTAACACCTCTCAGTCTTATTACTTTTTCAATATGAAAACGAAAAAAAAGTATGGTTAACTATAGTTTTGAACCGATATTTATATGGAAAGATGGAGAAATCTTGTTTCGAAGTCGCTCAAAACTAGTTTGGTACAACCCAGAAATGAAAAAGTCCAGAGTGGTTACTGTTGACGGTGATGTCATTACATCAACTAAATACGTTCCAAGATTTTATTCGCTCAAGACTATCATGGGGGACGACTTTCAAGCCACAAATGTTTATCCGAAGACTAAGATAGTTAGAGTAGTTGTTTTATGTTATTGCCTTTGGGATATGATATTTTGCTTTTGTACTTCTACTATAAACTTTTACTATTTTGTGGATGCTTTTGAATTCTCGATAGAGAAATATTAATAAGATTTTACAAATCTGTACTATGAATATTTGATGAAATTGATGGTTTTTGGAAACAGATGATGTAAGTTTTTCTTTTATGTTGTTAATATTGACATAACTAGTATGCATACCCGACCAATGTTCGAATAACATTTAAATTAATCATTTCACATTGTGCACTACAAAAAAACTGTGAGTTACATGTTGATCAGTATGCAAATTCGCAAGAAAATTAAATTTTCATAGTTTTCCTGCGAACTTTCATACTAATTCCGAGGAATATCCCCATTTAATTCAAAGTTTTCTTATAGTGATGGTCAGAGCACACTCAATTATATTGCATTAACTAAATTTCATATGCCCTCTTATTTCTAGTTATAATTTAAATACCCAATAACATTTTTGATTGAATGTTACTCGTGTCTAAGTGAGTGTGTTTGCACAGGCAAATGAAGCATTTATTGAACCTGAGCTCCATTAAAAAAAATTAGACTCTTCAGTTCTTTATAATTGGTAATTAGAATTCTTTATTAATTTTCTAAGTAATTTAAATTTTGTGTAAATAATATATGCATAGTTAATGTGTAGAACTTAAACTCTTTTTCTGACAAGTTTCTAGTGAACGGACACAACTACGGCATTTATGTTATAAAGGTTATGGGGAAATTTTGTATATCACCCCTCAAAGAATCAACCTTAAATACGAACAGGGTTATACAAAGGAAAAGAAATCCAAAATAATCTGAGAAATTCCTACAAATGTTATGTAATATTATATACAAAGACACTACATATTATGTAACACTCTCCTCAAATCGAACATAGATGTATTATGTCCAGCTTTATATAAAGATATTTTACTCATGCTTCATTTTCGACTTTCATAACTATATACCAAGTTACTCTCCTGCCTTAATCTTAGTCGGTTGAACCCTGATATAACGGTGACTCCGCCCCTGATTAGTCCTTTCTTAGAAAACCAAACATACAGAAGATTAGATTCATTTTGTTCGAAATAAGCTCCAAGGTGGTCTTATTTCCCTTCATCATGTTTTTACCACATATCAACTGGCTGTCCTACTCACCAAAGCTCTCACTGTTGTAAAACGAACTTTAATCATGTTCAAGTTGGCTATGAAGGCTTCATAACCCACTTAAAAAGGGGGGGGGGGTATTGACAATGAATTTATGCACATAGTTAGTTACCTTTGTTATATGTTGTTGATTAGCTTAACTGTTAGCTTAGTCAGTTAGTTGTAGTTGTTAACTCAGTTAGTTATTAGCTTGTTAGAGGCCAATTGTTTACAGCGACAAATACGGATATTCTTTCCCTTGAGAGATTTTATTCAACAAAAAAGGTAAATATTTGTTTGCATTTTAGGAAAGGTAGTTCAGGCCCTTGAAAGGAGATGTCTTTATTAGGAACATCTTAACTACAATCACCAATAATTATTTTTATATTGTGCGAAATTAAATTTCATAAATAATACTATGTATTACTTTGTCTTTTTTTCTTTTTTTCTTTTAAGTTCAACTAGTAGATACCCAAAGCCCACTAATTAATATTTGCATCTTGTACGCCTGCTAAAGATCTATAGCCCTTTATATCATAAAAATTATATAAAAGAAAATTACAAGTGTTTCTTGCAATTGTTTTGCAGATTCTCTGAAGTGGCATATCTTGCCTCCATACGTCGATTGGATATTCGTGGAACAATGGACACAGAAATGTGTTCACCAAAGATAGAACAATGTTTTTAATTTGGTGTTAAAGTTGGCAAATAGGTTCAATGGACTTGAATCTGCTAAATCAAGTATTAGGTTTGTTAATTATGAGAGTAAAATTGATATGGGAATTCGGGTCAACATTGTTCACCTTGTAAGATCGCAAGGAAGTGGGGATATCCCAAAAATGAGAGGAGATGGATGGATTGAAGTAAAATTGGGATATTTTAATAGCAAGAAAGGCATTGGTGGTCCTGTTGAAGCAAGATTAATTAAGAAGAAACATATTTACAAAGGTGGACTAATTGTTGAATGAATGAAGCTCTGTCCCAAATAGATTGAATACAAGTTATGAGACCCTTAGGATCGACTAACCCATGTGCAAGTGCCGTTCACATGGAACCTTTCCCCTCTTCGAAGACGATCAGATACCTTCCTAGTCTCAACCATAAACGATGCCGAGCAGGGATCGACGGATGTTGCTTTTAGGACTCCGCCGGCAACTTATGAGAAATCAAATATCCTTTAAAACTTGAATATATATTCCTTAATAATTGGGATGTCCTCTTTCTACCTGAAGGTTACCTTCTGGCCAATTTTGTGGCCTATGTATTTTTGCTTTTAACTTTTAGAAGGTAAAAAAGATGAAGACAAATTCCTTCTTTCGATATTTATTATGTTGAATTTTCTTCTCTATTTAATATATGTTAGTTTCTATGCTTTGAGTTTTATACCAAAAGAGTTTGATGAAATCATGAGGGAGAGAGGGGAGGGGGGATGGAGAAATATTTTTTGGCTCTTAACTTATGATTTGGATGTTATGTTTAAAAGTACTGCTCGGGTACAAAAAAGGGAAAATCTTAATGCCCAAAGATTTATGTTCTTTGATTTAGGTGGCAATTTTAGCCCTTATAATTGAAATGAAATTATTTTTTCCATATTAAATTAATGGATCACTCATTTTTTCTTTCTTTTTCTTTAATAAGTTAATATGATCTTCAACCTAGTTAAGCTCATACAAATATAGACAAAATGGTTATCATAAGAATCCATATCCAGCCCATACAAGTGAAATGAAACAAAAAAAGTTGTGTTTGGTAAACAAAATAAATTTAGGGATAGGTTGGTAGAAAAAAATTAGGGGTAAGTTGGTCGAAGGTGGGGTGGGGTGGGGTGGGGTGCCCGGGGAGGGGATAATTTATTTTTTTTGCAAAAATAAATTTTATTTTGTTTTTGAAAAATAAATTTTTTTTGGGATAGGTTGGTGGAACGTGGGGGAGGGGGTCATTTTTTTTTTTTTGCAAAAACAATTTTTCTTTTTTGTTTATGAAAAACAAAAAAAAATTTAGAGGTATGTTCGTCAAAAATTCTCAAGTCCAACCCCATCTTCTGCTTGTGCTCTAGGACAGTGTTTCTAGTGGATCCACTTTCCTTACTTGTCAGAAGTGTGGTAAAATCATCCAGGAATATATATGGCCGGTACTGGTGGGTGCTTTGGATTTTGTTATACATGTCATAGATTGAGGGATTGCCCATCGACGGTAGGCAAGGGCAAGGATGTTCAACAAGCAGACTCAACTTAAAACTTTAGCAAGTCCTGACTCAATATAGGGTACCTCATCTAGCAGTGGGGGCGGACTGCATGAGAACATGTGTTATGCTCGTTCCCCTTATATAGTCATTGGTATGTTATGAGTCTTGTTAGATTCAGGAGCCACAATACTTTTCAAGATAGGGTTGAAAATTTGAAATGAATCGACCCAATTTCCTACACGACAATCATTTTTTAAAATTGATTTTCAACATATAAAACACAGAAAATTATAAAATGTATAGAACTACATTTATGACTCTTGACATTTTAAATGGGAAAAGGACTATATTTGAGATTTTTGACATGCAACTCCATATGACAAGGGAGAGATAACCTAATAGGTAAAAAGGGACACTTGACTGTTGGAATTGAATAGTGGGAGAATGGAGTTTACCATATATATAAAAAAGAAACAGGGAAAAGGGTTAAAAATATATCCCGACTTTGTTTTATTAGCTGATTATGCCCTTGCCATTAAAATAAAGTTATTTGTATCCCTACCATTTACAAACTTGTCATGTATACCCCTCAATTTGATGGAAAACCTAAAATCAACTAAAATAACCCGATTGACTTAAATTGACAAATTTTAACCTAACCCGACCCACTAATTATTTAGCCCACCTATATTCATTTTCCTTTTTAATATAATTTATTCACCATCACCATCACCATATTTCCTACGGTTCATCTTCATCTCATCAAATCAAATCCCCCTTGAAGCTTCACGCCTTCTTTTCCGTCTTTTCCCAACTCCCATCTCAAGCATCATCATTGCCATTATAGGCAATACCCCACTCTCTTCCTTAGAACCTCCCCCAAATCGGATAATTCCAACAACGTCAGATGCGGAATCTCATTAACTATCGTTGATACTCTCCCTGATGAAGCCGACTTTGATTTGTGAACTGATGTTGTGAAATTTGAACTGATGAACGGTTTAGTGAAGCTGTAGAAATGGGTTTCAGAAAAATTGCATCTTGGAGTGTGGAATTTGTGAATGCAGATAAGGTGTTCTGATGTGTTAAAATGGTTCTGGAATGATTATACAAAGAATGAGAGATAAATCAATTAAAACAACACATGGTTACGACATAAGAGCTTCTGACCAAATTGCTTGGGCTTTGTAATGGCACCGGAACAGTGATTACGGCGGCAATTGATTTAAGCGTCTAGGAGAAGTAGAAAGGTTGGGGAGGTTGAGGCTTTAGACCTACTTGTATAGACTTAATCGGATCCGACTTAATCCCCTTCGTTATGGAAATGTTATCCATGTATTTAATATATGTTCTCCATTGTTTTTTGCTTTAATGTATTCCAAAAAGATGAAGATGAACATAGGTGGGTTAAATGATTAGTGGGTCAGATTGGGTCGGGCCGGGTTTTAATTTGTTAATTTAAGTAAATCGGGTTATTTTTATTGATTTAGAATTTTTCATCCAATTGAGGGGTACATGTGACAATTTTATAGATGGCAAGGGTAAAAATAATTTCATTTTAACAGCAGCGGTATAGTTAACCAATAAAAATAAAGTCGAGGGGTATTTTTAACCCTTTTCATGCGGGCATATATGAGTTGCATTACAACAAATTCATAGTTTCTTCATTTGAACACTAAGGGACCTTTAGTATCTAAAATAAATAATTGAAGCTGAATATTCTATGAATAACAAATAGAGTCAAACCCCCAAATCTGAATTTTCAACTCATAAAATAGGCTTTGTTTGGGAACTTTAGGATCATGATCAAACTAAACTAATCGAGTTTAGTTGATGCATTTACAAATCGGATGGGCTGAAATCAAGTAGAGAATTCAAAATCTGATCAGCAACTTGGTGATACTGACTATCAAACCTTGCATGTGGAACCATAACCACAGACCTGCATGCAGTAACATAAAACCCTATTCAGTATATGATAGCACAATTAGATCTTTATACATTCCTATGACAACTATATATTTGTACCTTCACTTTTCTCATAAGAACATTAATGCAATGAACGGGGAATAAAGAGACCAAAATGCAACCAATTTACCTTCTATATCAATGACAATGAGAATCTTAATGCCACTTCAGGACCCACTTGACATACGTGTTACATCTACCAGAAGAAACCCTTATCAACGAACAAAACTTTGGGTATTTAGTAGCTAAAGCATGTTATTGGCGTTTAATCATGCCTCATAGGACCCAAATAATGCAGAGTTAATAGTAGCAAACAAACATGAGCAAGTTCACAACTCATGAAAACTGTTAAAAATTAGACCTGAAGAAATTAAATTTAAGGAAAAAACATAGCCTCATAGTACCAAGCAGGAAAACTATTAGCAAAACACAAGAAACCAGAGCAAACACCAAAAAGGGGGCCATGTTACAAGGACTCTAATGATCACTACTAGCAAGAGTTTTGTGTCTGCATATGTAAGCACCCAAACAAGGAATATTGTACTCTATCTGTTACAGACAAAACTAGGTGTTGGTGTGGGTGTCATAGAAAATTCAGGGTCCTGGTGAAGTAGCAAACTGAGGCCAGTTGAGAATTGAATAATAGTAATATATATCTTTTAGATTATTAAATGATCCCCAGGAAGATTACAAATCAGACAGAAAATTATAACACCAGGAAGCACTTGCAATTTTGATAGGTTCAAAGAGATTCTTGAAAGTCAAGACAAAAACCCCAAAATAGGAGGAAGGAAAAAGCAAGACCCTGAAGGAGTGTTCTGAATCCAAGAACCAGACCAAAACCATCTTGTTTTCTCAATTACAATATTTTCTATGACTCAAGGACGTTATCTTCTTGAGACATATTTTCTTTTGAAAAATATTGAAATCATAAAGCGTGACTTTGGTGTTCTGTGATGCTTTAGATTTTTTGCAATATCCTCATGCAATCACATCAACTATCTTTTTGCCTAATTATGTCATCCCCCTTAGATGTTTGATAAGTGATTTTACTAAATCCAAGAGGATGCAATCCATGAACCTTCACATTGCTCACATTAACATTATTTTCTTTGCTAGCAAGCTCGAGGATTCTTTCAGTTTTAAGAGCCTTTTCATTTCTCTGAATTAATTTCACTTTTTTATTCTATGAATTATTTTACTATCACTACCGTCAACACATCGTCTTTCATGAGGAACTACTTTTCCATTACATCATTTAAAGCAATTGGCTCAGTATTTGTTCTGATGTTCCACATCTAACAACTATTTCTAAAAGCAAAAGCAACATATCAATTTTGCCTGCAATAAATAAACAAGTGCAAAATATAAAGATTGTCTTGAATGGTCTAAAATTTCCTGGGGTATTTGTTTTATTCCTTGAGTTGAGCATTACTTAGATAATATCACCTTGGTAACTGCATTAGTAGAGCCAGTGCGCGCAGAAGCTTCACCAATTTGTCTCTTTATCTTTCATCAGTTATTACCTTACGAATGCAATTGTCACACCACCATCATTAATATTTTTGAATGTGTGGACGAGGAAGTTATTCCTTAGAGTTACTGCCTTAACCAAAAAGGTGAACAAATAATCATATCCTTTTTTGTAATTTCAACAATATGTCGATTGTATCACAAATAAAGACCAACAAATATATTGGATTATTGTCTTGTCTAATCCAATGGAGGAGTTAATTTCTCAACTGGTCGCTCAACTACTAGTTATTATCTGAGAATGAATCACTTGCTTTATTGAAAAATGAAATCATTAATAAAGATGACTATGTATTGGATGTATTTGGTGGCAAGCACTGTCATTTTCTCATAACTTTAATTTTATTATATCAAAGTAAGGATGTGTTTCGGTCTTACAATCTTGATCACTAACTTGATATTTGTTCCAACAAATATTCTTTACTAAAACACTTGGCCTTGTTTGCTATCTTGATTCTTTTCTTCTTACTTTCTTACTTAGATACAAATCAAATGGACCACCTCTATTTATAGGAGGTGCTGGAAGAATCTAGAGATATACATACTACTTACTCTCTTCTAGAATTTTACTAGATATCTTTTTCTAGAACATTTATAGACTTTTTTCTCTAGAATGCTCACTTGAGAGATCTTTCTTCAATTCTCTACAACTCTGAAACATTCTAGATTTTTCTTAACCTATCTTAAATAAATAATTAATTTTTTATGAATTCTTAATACTCCCCCTCAACACCAACTTAACGTGTTCTTTGCTTTTGTTGTGAGTTATTCCCAAAACTCTGCAAACATCATGACATTCGATCCATGCCCTTTTAGAATCTTCATCTTTGTTGGATTATTCTGATCCCTACTCTTTTAAAATTATTCAAAGGTAGTAGTCTCATTAATATTGACGACCTCTGCTAATGTTACTTTAATATATTTGGCGTTTGAGCATTTCATTCGTGCCATCCTTTTTAGTTATGGTTGTAGAGATTCTTAGTCTCCCTTGCAAGGATTCTAGAGTTTCATGTACTCTAGTTTTCCATGGACTCTTATTTTCACATTTTGTAGATATCTTCTCTGTATGTGAATTATATTATTCACATACCTCTGGTTCTAGGTTCGTCTCACTTCATTGTCCTTCTTCTTCAAGCTTATATGGTAGCTTTTGCTCCAATTCATTTTTTATCTGGCGGGAAAACTTCTTTGAACTACCATTTTGGTACTTTATCAACTACCGCATAAGTTGTTACGGATATCAAAACATAGATTTAACTGTCGTTGTAACAACTTGAGATAGTTGCTTGTGAGAAACTATCTGAACGTAGATTGCATTTGCAAAGAAGAGGAGGAGCTTATTACCTTGTCACTATAACAAAGCAGAGGAGATTGCATGAAAATAGTCGGTTATGAAAATGACTAGCGATGAGAAAAAGTTCATCAACATGAGCGAGTACAAAGGAAGTGAAGTAGTGGTGACCGCAAATAATTCAAAAAGGCCAATAACTCGTATTAGCAAAATGATGTTCATGTCACATCAGAGCTCAACACAAGTGGAACTTCAAAATATCTACCATGTTCTAGGTATAAAAAGAAATTACTTTTGTGCCATAAAATTTATTAAAAGTGTCAAAATTAATAGCTTCAAGAAGCTATGTTGTGTTCAGATAGGATGGCTTAAAGGTATATCAAAGCTTAAAAGTAACAAGCTCCCTAAAGATTTATGAGAAACTATCGCTAACATAGATAAAATGTCACTCAAAGAACTTGAGATAGTTGCTTGTGTTCAGATAGTTTTTTGTGTTGAGATTCTCAACACTATTGTGAGTGCTAGAAAAATCCACCATTGATTAGTGTCTCGTGAATTTGTAGCCTCCGATAGTAGCTTTTAGGATCTCCTTTCCTTTGAGTTTCTACCTTTCTTTATACACCAGACTCTCAGGTATCACTTGTTGTATATTTTTGGCTTAAGGTCACAATCTATTTCTCACAACTTATATTTTATTATTGTAAAGTAAGGATTCACTTCGGTCCTACAATTGTTACACACAACATTTCTTGCATCACACTCTATCAACTCTCTCTTATTTCTCACTCAATTGTAATTTGCTATCTTACTTACATGCTTTGAGAACTTACTTTCTTAGTTGGTTACCAATAAATATGGACCATCTCTATTTATAGGAGGTGATGGAACAATCTAGAGAGAGAGAGAGAGAGATCTCTTCTAGAATATTTCTAGCTATGTTTTTTCTAGAACTACATTTTCTAGAATATTTCTAGACTTCTCTCTCTAGAATACTCATTCTAGATATCTTTCTTCAATTCTCTACAACTCCAAAATATTTTATATTTTTCTAGACTTGTTGGAAATAAATAATTAGGTTGGTGAGAAATCAACCCATTGATATAGGAAAGCAAATTGAATCCTTTCACAGAAGCCCCCTATATTTTTATCTAGATATGAATAGTATTGTGAGGAAAAAAGGGAAATTGCTCACGAGTATCGTGAAGAGAGAACTAAAGGTAGCTTTAATACACAAGCCTAAGTAAACTTCCAAATCTAATGAATTTGAAAACAGAAAATCCAAATTCAAAAAGGAGAGCTATGCAATGATTAGTTAATCATTATATATCATATCATATCATATTATTTATATAAAAGAAAACCTTAGGTCTGTCTACGTGGCGCTACCACAAATCAAAATTTTTTCTATTTATTTATTTCTAAAATTAGCCTTCTTCTTTCATTAAAAGTTGTGGCATTTATGAAATGTTCCGACTTTATGAAAAGCTGGGACTTCAATGAAGAGATGTCACTTTAATGAAGAGTTGCGACTTTTATGAAAAGTTGTGACTTTTATAAAAAGTTACGACTTTAATGAATAGTTGCGACTTTTATGAAATGTTCTGACTTTATGAAAAGTTGTGACTTTAATGAAGAGTTGCTACTTTAATGAAGAGTTGCGACTATATGAAGAGTTGCGACTTTTATGAAGAGTTGCGACTTTTATGAAAAGTTGTGACTTTTATGAAAAGTTGCGAGTTTAATGAATAGTTGCGACTTTTATGAAAAGTTGTGATTTTTTGAAAGTTTGTGACCTTACAGTAGGGTTGCAACTTTTCCAATTTAGTTGTAACATTTCCGATACGCTCAAACTTACTTCTCAAATAAGAAGTAAAGCGGTCGTATCAAGTAAAGAACCCAACTAATGAGGTTGGGATCGTTCCCACGAGGAAAATAGTTCAGACTTAACTTCAATCTATTATTACTACTATTTAGTCAATTATTTCCTTGGAAAGCAAAGACAATAAAAGGGGGATTTTTATTTCTAAATGAATGAAAATAATTAGCTAAATCAAAGTAGACCACTAACAGATTCAAATGTTGGAGTTTAATCAGTTAATAAAAGTAACTAAGGTTTACGTGTCCTCCACAGGTTCCTAACTTGATAATTCTAACTATAACAATTCTTTCCTAGTATCTTGCATGTAAAGTGATAAGTTATGTATTTCTAAATCCTTGGTCCGGCATCTAGAAAATTTCACTCCGCACCTTGGTCCGGCTACGTGTGTTGCTATACTAACCCTTA
>NC_028646.1:65681787-65735091 GCF_001406875.1 Solanum pennellii
TTTAGTTACCCATAGTCATAATCACAATATTCAAATATGTAATATAAGAATTCATGCACTTACTTCAATGAGAAAGAATAAAATCCAGAAGTTCACTTGATTAATCAACAAAATCACCAACAATCAATTACGGAAATTAATTGAAGACTAAAGATTCTCCAAAAGTGTACTAATAATCACCAAGTCTAATCCACAAAAGAAGCTAAAATAACCAAGAGTCTAAATATAAGAGAGTCTAATCACCAAAGAGTCTAACACCAAAAATGAGGTTTTTCGAACTATTTATAAAAAAACAAAAATCTAATTAAAGAAGGACCCAACTGCATTTTGACAGATTTCCAGCAAATAGAGTCCGTCTTTAATTAGCTCTTTGTTTTTTTATAAATATTTCGGAAAACCTCATTTTTGGTGTTAGACTCTTTGGTGATTAGACTCTCTTATAGTTAGACTCTTGATTATTTTAGCTTCTTTTGTGGATTAGACTTGGTGATTATTAGTACACTTTGGGAGAATCTTTAGTCTTCAATTAATTTTAGTAATTGATTCTTGGTGATTTTGTTGATTAATCAAGTGAACTTCTGGATTTTATTCTTTCTCATTGAAGTAAGTGCATGAATTCTTATATTACATATTTGAATATTGTGATTATGACTATGGGTAACTAAACTCCATAACTAGGGTTGTGGGAACCATAGGCGAATAATGAGGTAAAACCTAACTAAAATAACAATTCTAGAATAGTGTCTTGCATGTATTGATAATTCTTTCGCTTAGAAGTCTTTTTAACGGATGGCCAACGTTAGAACTCGCCTTAATGCTACTTGCCGGACCAAGGAGGTAGATAATAGGAAAAGAATTATCAACATAGATTTAGTGTATACTATCTAATAGGCTAGTATTGATTGGTACGAGGTAATAACTTAGTCAAATATCGAATACGATGCTTAATATGAGGTAAAGGTAAGGGTTAGTATAAAAACACACGTAGCCGGACCAAGGTGCGGAGTGAAATTTTCTAGATGCCGGACCAAGGATTTAGAAATACATAACTTATCACTTTACATGCAAGATATTATGAAAGAATTGTTATAGTTAGAATTATCAAGTTAGGAACCTGTGGGGAACACGTAAACCTTAGTTACTTTTATTAACTGATTAAACTCCAACATTTGAATTTGTTAGTGGTCTACTTTGATTTAGCTAATTATTTTCATTCATTTAGAAATAAAAATCCCCCTTTTATTGTCTTTGCTTTGCAAGGAAATAATTGACTAAATAGTAGTAATAATAGATTGAAGTTAAGTCTGAACTATTTTCCTCGTGGGAACGATCCCAACCTCATTAGTTGGGTTCTTTACTTGATACGACCGCTCTACTTCTTATTTGAGAAGTATGTTTGAGCGTATCAAAGACACAATAAATATTTGTTCAAACTACCCTTTGTCGTCAATAAATAGAGGGATTTTCTCTCATTTTAGAACAACGAAAATTTTGAACCTCCTCTTTCTTCTTTACAGTGAAATATTTGTGTATTTTTTTTTTGTGTTGAGTGGCACACAGACACCACTTCTTATATTACGGATCCTGGTATGTATTTTACAGTCATTATTTTATGCTTATGCTATTAAGAATAAATGATAAATGCAATAATTTTTATTTTCCTTACATTATTAATGATTATTACTGCATAATCTTGTATGTAAGATAATTTAGTGTTTTAGTTTTAATGACCCATAAATTTTAAGTATTATTTTATAAATTCCGTAATATTTCCGACACAAAGTACGGGTAATTTTGCTAGTACTAGCATATGACTCAATTATGTTGCCCAGACTATATAAAAATGTCAATGGGTGTGTTGTATTTTTAAAAACTAATGTAATTTTGGAGATACAACACATGTGGAACATCAAAAGTGAAAAAATTGTACAACATAGCATATGATTACTTAAAACGTAAAGTAGATTTCAATTAATTAATTACATGTTGTTTAAGTTGAGTAGCTTTTCCTGAAAGAAGAGGAGCACTTGAACTTCCTGGCTGGTCTTCCTTTATCTAATTGTGTCAATTATTATTGCATTTTTCATTATACTTTCTTCAAAAAAACAATCCATAGAACAACTACTATTACACGCGTCTCGGTCCCAAATAAGTTAGGATCGTGACTAATCCATAAAGTATGTTTCAATTGTACCTGTTAATTATGTTTAGTAGCTTTGCCCTAGAAGAAGAGCAATAGTTAAACTTCCTGGATGTTGACCAACAACATTGCTAACTCTCGATGGATCTTGAAAATGATAAACATTAGAATTATTTTGCAAACTTCCCCTTCTTGCTCTCCCTCGCCTCTACCTCTATCACTACCTCTACCTCATGCCCTTTGAGTACTACTACTTGAGATGTTGTGTTGATTCAAAACTTGATCGTCATCAACAAGTAGTGTAGTATCTGCAATGGAAGATATTTATTTCTTCTTTCTCCTTTAACTTGATAACATTCCACCTCTTGTTGTTGCTGCTACAAGTTCAAGGAGAAAGCAGAAATAAATTTCATCCATCAAAGATACTACAATACTTGTTGACGATGACCAAATTTCTAATCGACACAATACCTTGAGTATTAGTACTTGAAGGGGATGAAGTAGAGGTAGAGTTAGAGCTAGAGGTTGAGAAAGAAGAGGAAGGTCACATTTTAATGCTATTGTGGATCGTTTCAAGATTCATCCAGATTTAGCCATGTTGTTGATCTGAATTACCGAGATACACATCCAGGCCATTCTCTTCTTTTAGAAAAATCTACTTAATATATACCAACAGGTACAATTGAAATCTAGTATATGTTTTAGTCACGATCCTAACTTTATATGTTTTAGTCACGATCCTAACTTACTTGGGACTGAGGCGCATGTATTAGTAGTTGTACTATGGATTTTAGTTTTAGACAAACTATAATGAAAAATTCAATTATGATATAAGATAAAGGAAGATAAGCAGGAAGTTCAATTGGTCCTCTTCATTCAGGGAAAGCTACTCAACTTAAACATCTACTTAATTAGTTGAAAGTCACTTTACTTTTAAGTAATCATATGCTAAGTTTTACAGATTTTTTAACTTTTGATGTTGCAAATGTGTCGTATTCTTTAAAAATACACTACTTTTTGAGAGAACACGACACACACCCATTGACATTTTTATAGAGTCCAAGCAGCATAATAAAGGCATATGCTAGTATTAGGTAATTATTTCTTCTGTAGTCCTTCAACTTCTAATGTTCAAAATCATCCGCGACTGAGAAATGTAACTTTTTTCCATGCATACTCTTCTAATTGAACGTATTTTCTAATGATATCTCAAGGGAAAATTTGTTTGACATGGTTGGAATCCGAGCTAAATCTAGGTTGAATTTTGTTAGTTAACCTGAAATCATTATTTTTAACTTGGACTATGTGTTTATGTAGATCACACTGATTCTCAACTTTTCGCAACTTGGAACTTGGCATGGTAGACAATAAGTTCTAAATATTTTGTTGACTGTTGTACCCGCAAGATCCATGGGGCAAATATATACTTGTCCTAAGAGAGTCAATTGACAACTCTTAGATAAAAATGCGGACTCACTTCACATAGAGGATGACTAGACTCTTCTATGTGATCATATACATCAATCTAACAACAATTGACAAAGCAGAATTCAATGGTTGTTAGATTGACAACTCTTAGATAAAAATGCGGACTCACTTCACATAGAGGATGGCTAGACTCTTCTATGTGATCATATACATCAATCTAACAACAATTGACAAAGCAGAATGCGGACTCCCTTCACATAGAGGACAACTAGAATTTTCTATGTGATCATACAAGCGTCTTCCTTCTTCATTAGGAGCTTCATCAAAATATTGTTCGGGTTCCATCCCACCTTGAACCTTGAAAGCACCATTGATCATTTCATGAACCCTATTATGTTCATATTCCCTTCACATAGAGGATGACTAGACTCTTATATGTGATCATATAAGCGTCTCCCTTCTTCATTAGGAGCTACATCAAAATATTGTTCGGGTTCCATCCCACCTTGAACCTTCAACGCATCATTGATCATTTCGTCAATCCTATCATGTTCAACCCTATTATAATCTTCAACTCTATTATTATGTTTAACCCTAATTTGGTCATGTGGTGCAGACATACTATATTCATCAAGTTCACATTCCTAATTAAGTTTAACATATAATAAATTAAAATTATATTAAGTTATAAGTTCTAATTAAGTTGTAATACAAGTTTAAATTCTCTAACTTGAAAATCACTTCATCAATTCCCAACTAAATAATATTTACACAATTCACTTACACTCAAAAGTAAAAACACTTGATCAATTACTAATACAAAAGAAAAAAAAATCATGGTCAATATATTCATGAAATTCAAACATCTATCGTGTAGTCAAAACACTTCAATTACTAATTTCTAACTTCAAATCAAAAATTCAATATCAACTCTAGAAATACCCTAATTAAAACTAGTCCTAAATTTTCAAATTCAAACTAGTTCACAATAATTATAAGATCACCCAAAGATAGTCAATACATATATTTGAATTAATGTTATAAGTGAAACAACAAATGGAGAACTCACTCATGCATATAATTGTCATAAGATTGATTTTAAATGAATTACTACTTGGAAATACTAATTAAATCATAAGATTGATTTAAAATGAATTAATACATACTAATTGAATTTAAATGGTAACAAAAGAGACGAAGCATATCGAAAAAAATATGGCAGTGCTCATTCTATAGCAATGACAATGGAAGATTAATATCAATAAATATACAATTATCTCGAGTTCAGATCCTGAAGATTTTTAATCATTTGCCTCATGACAAGCTCCTTCAACTATGATTGTCATCTGTCCATCTATTTAAACGACAAACTAAATCGAAATTTCAATAAGAAATTTGAAGATATTGTCGCATGTATGTTCGAGGTAAAAAATTTAATTGGTATACCTACAAGAATAAATATTATCTGTATCAAGTCTTGAACATATCATCAAAGATATAAATAAATTTAATTTGTATGCACCAATTAATTCAAAGTTATTTTATAAAAAATCAAATATATTTTATGCAAGAGGAATGACATGATTAACATACACTAATATATACACTACATTTTACAGAGTTAAGTTTGAAAGTCTTTAATGGAACAAAATTTAGAGCCCTAATTCTCAAATTAGTTCTTTCATCAACGTAGCCTTAAATCAACAAGTGTTACAATCAAATAAATGCTTGAACAAGCTCAATGAACCGACCATATAGCATATAACAATTTATTTGAAGTAATTTAGGATTTTCTATGTGAATTCAGTTGAACTGGAAAGGTATAAAAGTTGAAGATTAAAAAAAATTCCAAAATTCACTTAACATCATGATAATGCAATCAAGCTTGACAAATTCATATCAGATCTAAATAGAAGTCATTCCAAACAATTCAAAAGTCAAATTATGATTCATTACGTCACTGATGATTTTCATACACCCATATGATAAACTTCATAGATAATAAATTACAAATATTAACCATAATCATAGTAAAACTAAAAGTAAAACAAAACAAAAAAAATATAAAGAAAAAAGAAAATAAACAACAACCAGAAAATGAAAAACGCAAAATTAATAAATGACATCACAAAAAGTGTTTCCTTTAAAGAAAAAATCATAATATAATCACTAGTAAAGAACCAACAAAACTGAAAAGGAATTAAATTTAAACATCTAACATGAAAAAAAATCAGATAAAGAGAAAAGTATACCTTTAACCTGAATTGAGATCTCAGATTAAATGAAGAACAAGTTCGATCCAAGATTAAAGCAACATTGTTAATGACCTAGATAAGGAGGTAAAGATGTTGATTCATCCAAGGCGGGAGCATTTCAGGTTATTAGGTTAAAGGAAAGGGGAGCTAAATGGGGTGGCGGATGAGGAAACCCTAATCGTAAGAGACATGAATATATGGAGAATGTTGAGGGCTTGTCAGGGATGGGCTGGTCGTTTACTTTGGGCTTTTATAATTGAATTTGGGTAAAAGGCCCAAATTAGAGATGTATAGATTTCCTTATTTATTAAGAAGAAACTACATTCACCCAAAAAAGGGAAAAGTTTTCAAAACAATAATATTTTAGCTTTTAGTCGGACTCCTTAGCATTAGTTTCATTATTTATTTAAAATGTCATTATTTTTGTTTGCTATTGTATTAGTCATGTATTTATTTTATTTTGATTAATATGAAAGAATACAAATAATTAGTAAAAGAAAAGAGAAATTATGGTACAAAAAGGTAAAAGAAAAATACCAAATATAAGTAAGTTAAATTTCAAAAGAGCAGAATATGTCATTTTTCTATCTTCCATTTTTTCCACCCTTATTCTTTATGATCTATTCCAAATTTAAGATGGATTTATCAATAAAATTTCGTTGTCTACAACCTTAATTTACATCCATTACACTTCTCAAAATTAGGAATTGATCTTAACTTAGGAATTTTCTAAGTATTACACATGCATGTCTTGATAAAAGATATGTATATTTAGAAAATATTATATGCTGAGAATAAAAAAGGAAAAGATGCTTCATTCAATTAGATTTTTCTTACCAAGTAATTCAGAAGCCTTTTTTAAAAAATCTAATAAATTCCCAAGTTACTGCCATAACTAATCAGCTCAACAAAATATTTAATAAAAACTTGTGATACAGTTTAAAGTATTTTCCAGAAAGACATAATACCCACAAGGCATACATAAAGACATTTATCAAATGAATATGTTATTAAAGGAAATTGGAACGGTTCATCTATGTGGATCAACCCGGATCAACTAAACAAGCTTCACCTCCAACTATTGCTCCTCATTCTGCCCAGCCTCAGCACCATTGGGTTACGCCATAGATTTGCATGGAAGAGAAATGATAAAGTCTACTTTAATTTTTTATAATAAGGAAACCACAAACATACACTAATTAAGAGACATGTTGTTTTTGTATCATTATTATCTACCAAATATTTACTACAATAGTAAAAGGAGTAAAACAGTAGAATGTTTTCTATCATACAAACATCCTTAAAGAGATATATTAAAATCAATGAAAACCCTTTTAATGGTGATATTCTGAAAATATGTGGCAACCAATTTTGTCGTCAGTAAAGGTCAAGTCCTACTTGCCCACATTATTTAGGTTGAGAGACTAGTCCCATGTGGCTTGCCACGTCACTAAAAATATGGGTTTTTAACTCTTGAGGGTAATAGTAGTCTCTTGGGATATATAAAAGTGGGGGCATCTTTTATCCCAATATGTAATGGAGGGTATAAGTGGTCTATCTCACACAATTCACGGGCAATTTTAAACCTTTTTAATTTCGTACATTTTATCAATGAACTTCATCTAAAAATGTAAAACATTGATAATATATAATTCAAATGGCTAAAGAATGTAAATGATCAAATATTCACTTATTTTAGTTGACTTCTAGTAGTCATTCAAAAGGATAATAATAGAAAGTAACATGTAATTTTTTCCTTAAAGATTTTTCAAGAAGTTATTCAAAAGGATGATAACGGAAAGTAGAATTTAATATTTTCCTTAAATATTTATCAACAAGTCATCCTACTTTATCTAGTCACTATCTATAGTCATTTTGGCTTGAAATAAAATTTCTGAAATCTTGGAGTCCACGATATATGAAGGTTTAACCGACCATAACCTTCAAAACTACGCAAACCATTTTGTTCAAAGGAAATGACAGTCATGGACGTCAAAAGTTCATTTCGCAAAGGAAGTAGAATCTCTCATCATGTCACGAGAATTATGGATCTTCCATGGGTGATCATGATTGAAATTCTTTCAAGATTGTCAATCAAGACCATCTTCAATGTAGAGCTTTTTGTAAACTATGGTATAGCCTTTTAACTTTCGATCTTTTGTTTTTTGACATGCATCAAATAAGATCTGTTAGTTACCCCAGAATTTTGTTTTTAGATGGTTAGTGCAATCCTTTGCTTCTCGAGCTCAAAGCAGAGTATGATTATTATGTTGACCGATGTAACACAACCGTTCAGGTAACCGCTAAGTTTCACTTCCATCCAAGGAGTCTGATTTTAGTTGGTTATTGTAATGGATTTATCTGTTTGGTGGGTGTTTTGATGCACATTGAGAATCATTCTATTTACATTAACAATCCTCTTTTGGGTGAGTACTTGAAACTCGAATCGCCCATATGGGAGATAAGTGTCATGGGTTTTGCTTTAGCGAAGTTCTGGAGAGTATAAACTATTGAGATTAGTTGATAGAAAGGTTCAGGGTGATACTAGAGCATCAAAACTGGAGGTTTATACTCTTGGAGCTTACGAGAAATGGAGAAATGTGGGTGAAATTTTGTGTCCTATATGGTATGATTTTGGCAAGGCTAATGTCAATGGTACTCTTCATTGGATGGAGAGCGAAAAAACTTACAACATTTACTGTGATGTTGAGACAACAAAGATCAAGTCCTAGCCTTCTCCACCTGGTTTGGAAACTCCATCCTCGAACTTGAGGCAAGCAGAGTTGGGGAACTGTCTGTGTTTGACAGATAACATCCACAGATGAATGTTAATATTAATATATGATGGATGAAAGAATATAGAATTGGAGAATCTTGGACCAAAAATAGCGTTTTGCTGGAATCTATTCCGCGTGGTATGGTTAACTATAGTTTTGAAGCAATATTAATTTGGAAAGATGGAGAAATCTTGTTTCAAAGTCACTCAAAACTAGCTTGATACAACCCAGAAATGAAGAAGTTTCGGGTGGTTGATGTTTATGGTGATGTCATTACATCAACTAAAAACATTACAAGCTTTTATTAGCTCAAGACTATCATGGGGACGACTTTCAAGCCACAAATGTTTATCCTAAGACTGAGATAGTTTAAAATAGTTGTTTTATCTTATTTCCTTCGGGATATGATAATTTGCTTATGTACTTCAGATATAAACGTTTATTATTTTGTGGATGCTTTTGAATTATCGATACAGAAATATTAGTAAGTATTTGCTATTCTGTATTATGAATATTTCATGAAATTAATGGTTTTTGGAAACAGATGATGTAAGTTTTTCTTTTATGTTGTTACTATTAAGGTAATTAGTATACATACCCGAGCGATGCGGGAATAACATATAACTTAATCATTTCACATTGTGGTTAGAGCACACTCAAATATATTGCATTAACTAAAATTTATCTGCCATCTTATTTCTAATTACAATGTACGTACCCAATAACACTTTTGAATGAATATTACTCGTGTCTAAGTGAGTGTGTTTTCACAGTCAAATGAAACATTTATTGAAACTGAGCTCCACTAAAATAACTAGACTCTTCTATTCTTTATAATTGATAATAAGAACTCTTTATCTATTTTCTAACTAAGTTTATTTTTGCGTAATACATCGTTAATGTGTAGAACTTAAACTCTTTTTCCTTTTAGTTTCTAGTGAACGGACACAACTACGACATTTATGTTATAAAGGTTTTGGGGAAATTTATATGCATCACTCAATGAATCAACCTTTAAATACGAACATGTTTATAACTAAGGAAAAGAAATCTAAAATAATCTCAGAAATTCCTACAAATTTGATGTACTATTATACACAAAGACACTACATATTATGTATTACTCTTCTCAAATTTAACATAGATGTATTATGTTCAGCTTTATATAAAGACTAGTTTTTGAGCAGTGCGTTGCACGTGTTGATTGTGCTAAATTAGTATAAAAACTTTTAAAATATAAGTGTACAATGTATAACATACAAGCTCACAACATAAAATTATTCTCAAGTGAATTTCAAAACAAATACTATAATGACTTCAATTATACAATTCGTATAATATATCAAGTATTCAACTTGTTAAAATTTCTTTTTTCAAAATTTACAACACATAATTTATATGTCGACATTATAGATACAAAATATTAAATACCATAAAGTTTCAGTCTTCTTTTTTTAAGGAATAATATCCTTCACTTTTTTACAGGATGCATACATATCGAGAACTTGTCGTCGAAAGAGAGTGGTGTTTTGTAATTATTGTAGAGAAATTCGAGCAATATATGTCTTCCTTAGGATGACTAATAGATCATTATCAATTTTATAGTTCAAACCTACAAAAAAAAGTATTTATTTGTTATAAAATAATCATTGTTTATATATTTAATTGACATATATAAATAAAAATTACATGTATGTACCATTCGTCTTCTTTGGCTCATTCAAAATTATTAATGCTGTCATCTATAAATTTTGATGAAAGAAATTTCTATCAAGTTATATACATATAATTGAATTACGAAATACAATACAATCATTTGTAAGATATTAACACTATGGTATGAAAAAAGAAAGCAATATAAGACAAAAATGATATGTGCAAAAAATAAATGCATGTAAAAAAAGAAGATAACTTTGAGCTACCTAGGAATAAAGATAAAAGGGATCATACAAGAAATAGGATAAATGATAGGATTTTAACTTTCAAGTAACAAAATAAAATGAATGAAGAAGAGGCATACCTATTGAGCATGTTTAATCCTACTATTGATTAGTTTAAGCAAAAACAAAATAAAATTAAATCCTATCTTGTGTCCATTTGTATGTTCATAACATTGTAGTTGTGAACATAATATAATTATTAGTAATACAAAAACTATTCCAAGCCTAATAGCACTGGATACATTGTAAGACAGTGTATATAGTGATTTTACATTTCTACACATAATAGTAACAAGAAATTCTAGAAAGAGAAATAATCATAAATAAAAGACAAGCTCCTTCTGGAACAATAAAAAAAATTCCTCCATTAAAATCATAATGGAGTTTTTAGGACTGTATGAACCAGTGCAGGATCATATTGGTGTAAAGTTTCCAATATACTGGTGTTAGAAGCTGCATATCAAAGACAACCATTAGGCACAACATTGCTAACACCTTTCGTATTTGACAAAGATCCGAGAATGCGTACCAAAATGATAATAAATTGTTAAGGATTTAAAATGCATACTTTCAAGCAGAATCAAGAAGTAAAACATAGAAAGTTTACTTTACTGACCGTACTTATTGATTAAACAACAGTCTCAGAGTACTTTACTGACAGTGCCTATTAATTAACCAATGATTTGAGGAGAAAATTTTTTCTTACATGACAATGATATACTTGATTGAGGCACAAAAAAGAGTAACAGATTAATGGGCAATAACAAATTGTTGTAGACATATGTATAAACGCCAGAAGTATCTGAAAAGCCTTTCAATCAGCAGAACTTGAGCGGCTGAAAAGGTTTGTTGCACTGATTGAGGAGTTTGAGAAGAAACTCTATGTTTCTGTTACGTTGAACGATAAGGCTGATGATTGAGAACAAACTCTACGTTTCTTTTACGTTGAATCATGATGCGGAGGAAATGGTTGGTTTCCGGAGTATTAAATTAGGTCTGGAATGATCAGCTAACTAGGTAAAGATCCCGCGCTTCGCGCGGATTGTAATTTATTTTTTTCAGTAATATATTTAGTTTTAGGTATATTTATTGGTCTGTTTTTATTTTATAAACTGATGCATTTATTTGTTTGCATCATATGCTCGTAATGAAATGTATATACAATGCTGATTCGCATGCACGTATTGTACTTTTTTCTGTTGAAAGTGTTATTCGCGATGTATATGTAAATAAACTAATTCATGTATATATTAGTTTGTATATTGTACTACTTGTATATATTGACGTTGTAATTGTTTTGTTTTTTTGTATTTTGTACTTCATGTCTTCTGTATTTCCAATTGTCCTTTTTCTGTACGTCATACTTGCTTTAATGCCTCTTCACCTCCGGTGTAGTAGTATGACGTCGTGCTTAACATGTAAATAAATGATCATATTTAATAATAGGGAAAAGGGTCTGATATACCCCTCAACTTTGTCATTTGGAGCTGATATATCCCTTGTTAAAAAGTGGCTCATATATGCCCTTACCGTTATACAAACGGCTCACATATACCCCTGCCGTTACAAAATGGCTCACATATACCCTTCATTTAACGGAAGTTAAAAAATTAGTTTTAAATTTATATTTATTACTTCTAATTTTTTTTTTAAAATTATTTAGTGGTATATATGATTCTTCTATCAAAGTTTAAGGTATATTTTAATTTTTCATACATAAATTATTTTTTGACTTCTTTTATTATAATTATTTGAGTTTCTTATTCTTATTTTATTTTTTTCTTTCATTCCTTAGTTTAAAGAAAAAAATTGAAGTACTTTTTTTGTGTGTATTGTAATTTAATTTCGTATTCGAAGAATATATTTGGTCATCTACAATAAGTTTTACAAGAATATTAGTGAAACATAAATAAATTTGATTATCAAAATAATAATTATAAATTAGTCATCGAAACAAAAAAAGTCAAAAAAAATATATTTGACGAGGATTAAATTTACTCATATGGGATTATATTTTTTAGAAAAAAATAATAAAAATTTAGATTGAATTTTATTTTTCATTTCCGTTAGAGGAAAAGGTTATATGTGAGCCATTTGTTTACAAGTAGGGGTATATATGAACCACTTTCATAACAAGGGGTATATCAGCTCTAAATGACAAAGTTGAAGGGTATATATCAGACCCTTTTCCCTTAATAATAAAACATGTTCTTTGTAGCAAATGGCATTGTAAGTGTACATACATTTCTGCAGCAAGTGCAAGTTATGTATTTATACAAAGTCATACAATAGCTATGTAAATTAGAACTTCGCCGAATGTTACATGTTTGTATTGGCTGCTCCGATAAAGATATGGGAGCGATTACGTAACAATTATTTGAAAAATTAGTGGTTATTTTTATTGAGCATACCTGTTTGATCTCGTTCTTATGTATGCCTGATGTTGTACCTTTTGTGGCGTCCTTGTTTGGCTTCCATCTCCCTCACGATTCATTAGTTGTATCTCTACTTATCTGAATGTATGACATTGTGAAATGGTTGCTATGAATTGTATATTTGAAAGTTACTTTTTCATAGCCCGTGAAAAACATAAATAAAAAGAAGGGAAAAGGGTCTGATATACCCCTCAACTTTGTCATTTAGAGCTGATATACCCCTTGTTATGAAAGTGGCTCATATATACCCCTACTTGTAAACAAATGGCTCACATATACCCATTTCCTCTAACGGAAATGAAAAAAAAAATTTAATCTAAATTTTTATTATTTTTTTCTAAAAAATATAATCCCATATGAGTAAATTTAATCCTCGTCAAACATATTTTTTTGACTTTTTTTTATTTCAATGACTAATTTATAATTATTATGTTGATAATCAAATTTATTTATGTTTCACTGATATTCTTGTAAAACTTATTGTAGAAAGATCAAATTTTTTCTTCGAATACGAAATTAAATTACAATACACACAAAACAAATAGTTTAATTTTTTTCTTTAAACTAAGAAATGAAAGAAAAAAAACAAAATAAGAATAAGAAACTCAAATAATTATAATAAAAGTAGTCAAAAAATAATTGATGTATGAAAAAAATTAAAATATACCTTGAACTTTGATAGAAGAATCATATACCCCTAAATAATTTTTTTTTTAAAAATTAGAAGTAATAAATTTAAAGAAGTAATAAATTTAAAGTTAAAACTAATTTTTTAACTTCTATTAAATGAAGGGTATATGTGAGCCATTTTGTAACGGCAGGGGTATATGTGAGCCGTTTGTATAACGGTAAGGGCATATATGAGCCACTTTTATAACGAGAGGTATATCAGTTCCATATGACAAAGTTGAAGGGTATATCAGACCCTTTTCCCTAAAAAGAATACCTCTTATTTTTCTACCACTCTAGGCCATACATTCTGGAAGACTTCTTTGTAAACAATGTTCTTAATGAATGCTTGCTCTTCTGTCTCCCCATCCGCATATAACACAACTAATCCTTCTCTTGTCCTTACTCGGGATACGGCTACATACAGTTGTCCATATGTGAATACATGTTTTGGTAGATACAAGCCGACCTGATTTAGCGTTTGTCCTTGACTTTTATTGATTGTCATAGCGTAACATGTGGCTAATGATAGTTGTCGCCTTTGTAACTTGAATGGCCACTTTGTTTCGTTCGGTAAAAAATAATTCTTGGAATTGTGACACGTGAACCAAGGTTCTTACCTGAAATGATGTTTGCGCTGACTGACCAAATACCAAGATGTGTGATGACTAATCTTGTTCCATTGCAAAGGACTTCTGTTTGGTTTAGATTCCTCAGAAGCATAACAAGAATTCCTACTTTTAACTGTATGTCATGGTTCGGGATCCCTGGAAAGCGCAGGTTGTTTAAAAATTCAGTTGGGTACAATACATCTTCCTTGTTAGTGTTTACACTTGATTTACACACATTATCTGAGCTATAATATGTTCTCCCTTCCACGAGTATCATCTTCATAATTATTTCATTTAACTCATGTACCAGTTCATTTTTAGGTGTGAGTATTGCCCTTTCTTTCAAATATTCTGGGTTGTTGTACTTCTGTAATAGCGATGGATATACGTCTTCCACAATGGATCCGATAGGATCGCCAAATGGTACAATGCAAACATCATGTGACAGTTTAATCATGTCCTTATTTGCTGCATCATAATTTGATCCCTCTCCTACCTGCAACAACCATTTGTCAAACGTTGATATTTTTGCGGCCCGTACCTGTTAGTTTTCCACGACTCAAACGCATATTTTTCTTCAATTCATAAATAGAGAAAAAGGGCCACAAGGGAGAGGAATTCAGGGCTGCGTCAAAAATGTCAGATCTTGTTCCCTTTGGAATAACTGGTAGTATTTGTCAAAAATCTCCACCACATACAAGTGTTAGGCCCCCAAAAGGCCTATCTGCGCTATTTTGATACTGTCTCGTAGTATGTTCCTCAAGGTCTTGTCTAACACTTCAAAACATAATTTATTTACCATTGGCGCTTCATCCCAGATAATCAGTAGAGTTTTATTTAAAAGTTCAGCTAGTTGACTTCCATGTTTTATATCACAGGTTGTCTCTGGAGTGACATCCAATGGAATATGAAATCGTGAATGTGTTGTCCTTCCATTTGGTAATAACAAAGCTGCTATACCAGAAGTAGCAATGGGAGAACTATTTTTGATTGTGATCGGAGGTGTGAAATTATTGTATTCCATAGAAAGGTCTTGCCAGTACCACCGTGTCCATGAATGAATATTAATCTGACTTCTTCATTCCATACGGATGTTATGATTGCATCATAAGCCTGACATTGACCACTATTCAATTGTGCATAGGATTTTTTCTTCTCCCGTCTAAGGGCATATGTGTCACAGTCGAGCTCCTCATTTATTAGGCGGTCACCTAAAGTGCGAAGTAATGACGAATATGGATGTGGCATGCCAATATGTCTTTCAAACTTTTGCCCATCTTCAATAAGATGCTTTCAATCTCAACCAATGTGTACACCTCAAATTGCTTATCATGTTATTGTAAATCTTTCATGTGTAATCTCTTTCTCTGATTCGTTTCTATATCTTATGATAATATTTCATAGTTATTCTTCCATAGTTGTCCTGTATCTGACAATTGACAGTGCATTAGAATCGTTATAAAGAGATGTCTCAATTCATTACCAGTGGCCCAACCCGCAGCCTCTACCAAGCAGTCATTCTATTCTTTATCATCATCTAATAAACCTAATGCGTAGCAGGCCTGTCGGTATGTTTTATGCTCTATTCCGTTGACTGTTCTTATGCTTTGGAAGGAAGTGCATACTTTGACAAAATTAAGCATCATGCGCATATACAGCCGTTCTCCACTGGAGGGGTGTGCAAAGTAGATTCTCCCAACTGTTCTTCCCTTCTGCCTCCTGGTCCATTTTTTCTCTCTTTCATTCCATACCCATCTTGTTGGAAAATCTGAATATGGTAGCTATCTAGAATCTGCATTTTCTTTGTTTGCCTCGAACCATTCTGTGCATTTTGTTTTTCTATATCAGGTCTGCTCAGGACGCATTCAGCCCTCCTTGATTCTTCAAATATTATGGTGTTTTGTCCCTCTAAACGTAAAGGTAGTCGCTCAACTGCCGATTCCCTGTGATGTATGTCAAATTGAAAAATCCTCCAGCAAGCTTCCGTAACCGATATATATCTACAGTCCAGGTATTTTTTTTTATCTCATCACTATCTGTTGTAATTTCATTATTTTCTATTATTGTTATTGCTCTATCGGACCCTTTATTAACATACTTGAATAGGTACTTCACTGACTTTGAGTAATTGCATGTTTCAACAATTATATGTGCATAAAATTGGACAAGCAAGTTCCTGTTGTATGGAACAACATATATGTTGTCCAATTTGGCTCCATTTTTTGTAACTTCAATACCTATGTTCCTTCGCCTATAAATAGGGAATCCGTCCGTATCAAAATTGGTATGGTCATTGTATTTCTTTGGAAAATGTTTTATGCGCTTGCCCTGTTTCATACATGGGCATTTTAGATTTAAGTCACCACATGGTTCATGAATTATAAAGTTTTTAACAGCATTATAGCCAGCCGAGTCTTGTGCAACATCAGGGATTTCTGCTGATATTACTCTGTTAATATGATCTGCTGACGGGGTTTTTAATGTCTCGTGAAGGAAGAGCAGTATGTGCGCATGTGGTAATCCTCTTTTCTGGAACTCAGTTGTATATATACCTGCGTAGAGAGTTATTTTGTTAAATAATTTGGACGTTTGTTAATGAAAGTAATATATATGTGTATAATGAAATGCGTACTCGATGTTATTGAAATGCTCTTTTTTTGATGTTGTGTATTGTACGAGTAAGTTATAATGTAATGTAAAATATGTAATACACGGTACTTACATTCCACAATTTTCCCAAAGGGTTTTTGTTTTTTTAGATGCTGCATTAGTTGAAACAGCTTGATCTAGAAAATTCTACATATGATGTCCACACGACTTCCATCATTCTCTTGTGATATCAAGTTTTGCATTTCATTTATTTCTGGCCATTTTGGGTTGCAAGTGAACGTAAGGAACAAATCTGGGTAACCATCCTGAAGAAACGTATCCCCTAGAACAAGAACCAGGTTTTTGTAAGTTGCTTTTAAGTCAAAACACAAACACTTGTTAAATTAAAAACCATCCTCAATCAAGGAAGGAAAAACCCCATTTTATTAATTCAACTAGAAGATTTTGTGATTACAACTCAATAATCAAAAACCTCACGTTTACAACAACTCTCGATTAACTATAATCAACTACTTCTAATCTCCAAAAGGCCAAACCCACCTTTTGTTACAAACCTCACCAAAGCTCAACTCTACAAGAAGCCAAACCCACTTCTTGTACAAAGAATCTTAACTAACACTCAAGAATGAAACAAGAAAATAGTTTTACACGTTCAAGACTTTCTAACTCAAGAACTTCTTGAACTTAGCAAACCTATCGATCTTGAAGACTTCTACTCGATGAATAATTCTCACTTTTCTCTCTATGTGAAGTCGTGATCTTCTCATCTGCGTTTGTCCTCTTCTTATAGAATTTTCTTATGCCTTGAATCCTTATTAATTAAGGTAAGGAAATTGTTATCATAGTTGAACAAGGATTACTGATTTTCCCTTTTATTGTACAATCCTTTTTCTATACAATTTCCTTACTTAATATATTAATGTTTCCTTATTTGTCTCAACTTGTATTTTCATCATTCTTTAGCTCTTGTACACTTAATTGTATACTTCTAGTGACTGCTACACGTTTTAGGTGGCTTCTTGCTGCGACAAATTTGGCGATGAATCTAGCAATGAATGTGGCAAACTTGCGACAAATTTGGCGATGAATCCGGCAAACCTTTTAATTCGTATATTTGCATTTCTTGTCTATCATCAAAACTTTAACTTTCTGTGTTTGTAGAATTATCAGATTCTAACATATTCCCCCTTTTTGATGAAGACAAACCTGTATAATGCAACTATAATAATAATAATCTTCCCCCTTTTGACAAATCAAAAAGAGTCCAATAATAGCTAATCAAAACCAGATAACATCCACAGCAACAAGTGAAGCTCAACCATTTGAGCAAAATAAAGTGTTCTGGCAACACAAAGAAGATTTACAACATAGAGTTAATGATCAAAAGAACCAGGTGCAAACAAGATGCTTTTCAAGTTGAAGATTGACTAGGTTTGGTGGAGGCAAAAGCAAG
Source organism: Solanum pennellii (assembly GCF_001406875.1). Lineage (NCBI taxonomy): Eukaryota > Viridiplantae > Streptophyta > Magnoliopsida > Solanales > Solanaceae > Solanum > Solanum pennellii. Next base: position 65,700,106 of record NC_028646.1, read on the forward strand.
CATATCCAGAACGCTGTCAACCCTTGCATTGTTAGCAAGCTGCTGCTGCACCAAATGATCTTTCAACATTGACCTTATGGAGGCAATATGACGTTGGTGACCTCTAGGAAGTATTACCTTATGAACTATCTCAAAGAGAAGCTTATGCACTGATCTCATAATGCCCTTTAAAACAGTTCTGTGCCCTAGAATTGACTCTACCTTTAGAGAATTTAGCTGGCAGGCTAGAATGTTCATCAAAACCCCAATGATACTCATTAATAGCCTCAGATGGTATATGCAAGCCCCAAGCTTAGTTGCATCAAAAACAATTTCAACTCCCTTCACATTAGAAGATACCACATCTCCTTCCAAGATTATCAAATTTGTATAAAAATCTACCACTTCTTGTTCATAAATCAGATTAGGTTCAAGAAATAACTCCTCCCACCCCTGAAACCTTAGTAACTCACAAACCTGCTTGACTATGTCCATTGATAGAATATCAGGATGAAAAGTTCTACCCCTAAGCACTGTTTTGGTTTGAAAATATTTTTTCTTTACAACTTTGAGAAATTTATCCACATTTCTTTTTGCAGATTTTGACTTTGACTGAGGGGTTTCAGAATGTTTACCCTCAGAGACATCATCAGTTTCAGAATCAAGAATCATTGGAGAAACAGATGAGTGAACAGGAGACTTACCCAGACGACGACGCTTCACACAAGATGTTGCACCATCAGTTGGTTTGACTACATTCGCACTCCGAGTTACTGGCCTGTGTGGACGAACCTGTTTGACTACAATGTGTTTTCTTGTCCGTATTGGTTTTTTAGGGTAAAGTGTGCTCAGAAGGATGTTATCATTGTTTAGAGAATGTGGAGATGGTGGTGGATTTTGAGGAGTGGTTTTGTGAGTTGGGGAAGAAGAGGGGTTTTTTGGGATAGTGTTTATGGGTGTTTCTGGGTTTGGTGGTAATGGGGTTTCTTTGACTGGTGGTGATGGTGATGCTATGATGGGTGGTGGTGGAGACTCTGCAACTTGTGGTGGAGATGTTTCTTTAACTGGTGATGGTGGAGATGTTTCTGTAACTGTTGGTGGTGGAGATGTAGACGGATCTGATTTGGGTGAGGATGTAGATGGTTTGGTTGTGAGTTGGTTTTCTTCCCCTTGATTAAGTATAGTATCAATGACGGGGTTCTCCTCCCCCTGAGAAGATGCACTGTCAGATGAATTTTCGTCATCTGAGTAAGCAACAAGTGGATTAACAATGGTGATGGAGAGGATTTTTCTGAAAAATGGAGAAGAAGAAAGAGTTGGTTGATTGTTTGGAGAAAGTGCTTTATTGGAAACGGTTTTGATGTCGTATTCGAGGAGTTTTAGTAATTATGGGAAATTGACATCGAAGAGACGTGTGTTTTGACCGTTGCACCTGCTTTTCAGAGACGTGACGTAGGAGAGAGAAGAAGAAATTGTTTTCCCTTTTTTTTTTATAATTTTTGACTGCTAATTTTCCTTGCTTAGTGTAAAGTAGTTGTAGAACCAACTAGACTGGACCTGGTTCTTATATCCTTAGAACTTGGTTGGACAAAAATCAATCTAAAAAGATGAGCCCTAACTCAAGTCTATTTTTCTGAAATGATTCTCTTCCTAGTGCCTTGGTGAAAATATCAGCAACTTGATTCTCAGTTTTGCAGAACTTCATCACTATGTTTCCTTTTTCAACATTATCACGAAGGAAGTGATGTCTAACATCTATGTGTTTGGTGCGTTTGTGTTGAACTGGGTTTTTAGCCATGTTCATAGCACTTGTATTATCACATAGAATAGGAATACAACCTGTTTTTATGCCAAAATCATTAAGCTGCTGTTTTATCCAAAGAAGTTGGGCACAACATGAAGCAGTTGCTACATACTCAGCCTCAGCAGTAGATAAAGCAACCAGATTTTGTTTTCTAGTTGCCCAAGATATTAGACATGGTCCTAAAAAGTGTGCCATCCCAGAGGTAATTTTTCTATCTACCATATGTCCTGCATAATCTGTGTCAGCAAATCCTTTTAAATCAAAAGAGTCACCAGTTGGATACCAGAGAACCAGGTTCACTGTGCCTTTTAAATATCTCAAGATTCTTTTGACAGCTTTTAGATGTGATTCCTTAGGACAGGACTGAAACCGTGCACATAGACCAACACTGAACACTATATCAGGTCTACTGGCAGTAAGAAATAGGAGTGATCCAATCATACCTCTATATCTAGTGTCATTTACTGGTGAACCAGGTTCATCTTTATCAAGATTTGTTGTTGTCCCAATGGGTGTGTCATTTGACTTAGCTTCATTCATTTCATACTTCATCAGTAATTCCTTGATGTATTTTAGTTGATGAATTGATGTTCCAACTGGAGTTTGTTTAATTTGGAGTCCTAAAAAGAAGTTTAGCTCTCCCATCATACTCATATCAAATTCACTATTCATTAGTTGAGCAAATTCTACTCCAAGTAAATCATTAGTTCCTCCAAATATGATATCATGTACATATACTTGGACTATGAACAGATCTTCACCTTATTTTCGAAGAAACAATGTATTATCAATTTTTCCTCTTGTGTATCCATGTGTGAGAAGAAAGGTGGACAATCGATCATATCATGCTCTAGGTGCTTGTTTTAACCCATAGAGTGCTTTGTCTAGTTTGTAAACATGATCAGGATACTTGGTATTCTCAAAACCTGAGGGTTGTTTCACATACACCTCTTCTTGCAGATAACCGTTTAAGAAGGCACTTTTGACATCCATTTGATAGAGTTTAAATTCCATGTGAGCAGCATATGCAATCAATATTCTGATTGCCTCAATTCTTGCTACAGGTGCAAAGGTTTCATCGTAGTCTATCCCTTCTTCTTGGTTATATCCTTGTGCAACTAGCCTAGCTTTGTTGCGTACTATTTGACCTTGCTCATTGAGCTTATTTCTAAACACCCACCTTGTTCCTATTACCGTCCTGTTTTGAGGTTTTGGAACAAGGTTCCATACTCTGCTTCTTTCAAACTGATTAAGTTCTTCTTGTATAGCACTAATCCAATAAGAGTCTAGTAGTGCTTCCTTTATATTTTTTGGCTCAATCAGGGATACATAGGCAGAGAAGGCACACATGCTACGCAATTTGGATCTTGTAGAGATGTCTGAGTTAAGTGGAGTAAGAATGTTTTGTAAAGGATGAGAGCTTTGATGTTTCCAGCTGTGAGTTTTTACTGGCTCTTGAGATGCAAAAGAACCAGTTTCATTAGTAGAATTATCTCCTATTTCAGATGTTTTATGAGAGAGTATAGATTCTTCTTCCCGTATTTTTGGTTCTGATGGCTTGAAGCAGGTTCCCTCATTCTGTTCATCCTCTTAATTTCCTTCAACTTCACTGTTATTTTCATTAAAGACAACATGAACACTTTCTTCTACACGGTTTGTTCTTTTATTCAGTACCTTGTAGGCTTTGCTTTGTGACGAATAGCCCAGAAAAATTCCTTCATCACTCTTGGCATCAAATTTTCCCAAATTGTCCTTGTCATTGTTGTGTATAAAGCATACACACCCAAAGGCCCTAAGATGTGCTAAATTTGGTTTTCTTCCTTTTAGCAGCTCATATGGCATTTTGTTTAACACTGATCTGATCATACATCTGTTTATTAGATAACATCCTGTGTTTACTGCTTCAGCCCAATAGAATTTTGGAAGTTTGCTTGAGATTAACATTGTTCTTGCAATATCTTCCAGTGTTCTATTTTTCCTTTGAACTACACCATTTTGTTGTGGTGTTCTAGGTGCTGAGAAGTTATGCTCAATCATATTTGTAGTGCAAAATTGTAGGAATTGTGAGTTCTCAAACTCTAGCCCATGATCAGATCCGATGCTAATTATTTTTTTGTTGAATTTTTCTGAACCAGCTTTGCAAAGATTTCAAACATAGTGAATGTTTCATCCTTTGTTGCAAGAAACAATGTCCAAGTGAATCTTGAATAGTCATCAACTATTACAAACACATATCTTTTCCCACCTCTGCTTTGTATACGCATTGGTCCACACAAATCCATGTGGAGCAGTTCTAGTGGCTTGGTAGTACTCACTGTCAACTTTGATTTAAAGGATGATCTAACTTGTTTTCCTAGAATGCAGATTCCACATACTTGGTTGTCCCTGAAACTTTTGGTTGGCAGTCCCCTAACCAGGTCTTTAGATATGAGTTTATTTATTGTTGTCATGCTAATGTGTCCCATTCTTTTGTGCCAGAGCATGGAGCAATCAGAGACTGCACTTAGACATTTAAGAGTATCTTCCTTAGAGTCAACAATCTTGGCTTTGTACACATTCTTGTGTCTCTTACCTAGTAGAACCAGGTTCCCAGTCATTGAGTTTGTTACTCTGCATTATTTTTCTGTAAAGAGAACATTGTTTCCTTTATCGCATATTTGAGATACGCTCAATAGATTATGTTGTAGGCCATTCACATAGTATACGTTCTCAATTGCATTAGTATCCATGGACCCAACCTTTGCAATTCCCTGAATTTCCCCACTTTTTCCATTACCAAAGGCGACGTTTCCTCCTTTGATGTTTTTGAATGAGAGAAAGCTTCTTTTATCTTTAGTCATGTGTCTGGAACATGCACTATCCAAGTACCATTGTTGTTGCTTCCTTCTCACTGATCCCTGCAGTTTAATTTCGGGGGTTAGATTTTGGTACCCAAATCCACTTTGATTTATGCTTAGAGAATGGATGAATAAGATTTTTTCTGGCCCAACTGGGAAGAGATTTGACTGTAGGGATTTGTTTTTGCTCATTGGTTTTCGCATGATGAGGTTTTCTCAAAGATTTCAAGTTTTTGTTATGAGCAGTTTGTTTTCTTTGACAATTATAACTTTTATGCCCTACCAGCCCACAATGCATGCATAGACAATCTATATTGGGATTTTTTACTTGAGAGCTAGTTCTATCAAAACCTATCCCATGTCTCTCAGATGTACGATTCTTGTGAATGTTGTCAAGCAATATGGAGGACCTGATCCATCTCATTCCATTTTCAGCTTCAGTTTTAGTCACAAGAAGCTCTTTGATTAGTGTTTCATTCCTTTTAGTTACCAAGTCTAGGTTTTTACTTAGCTCAGTATTCTTAGTTAAAAGATGAAGATTTTATTTTTCAAGATTCTTGTTTTCTTCTCTTAGTGATGCATAGTCTTCCATTATCAATTCCCTTTTTGAGTCTATGGTTTTATATGCATCAATGAGAGTGTAGAGTAAAGATTCTAGCTCCCTTTTTGAGTATGAGTTTAGATTGTCTTGTATGTGATGAAGACTAACCTTTTCATTCATATCTTCATCTCCTTTGTCCTCTTCAGAATCTGATCCAGCCATGAGTGCTAATATGGTTTCTTGTGATCTACAGGTTTCCTTTTCTTCCTTGGTTTCCACTGCTACAAGAGCAAGAAAGTCATAACCATCTTCTTGTTCTAGTGCAAGAAGGGATTTGTTTTCTGTCTCATCATCCCCAGATTCTTCATCATATGAATTCCCCATTGCTGCAAAGGCCCTTTTCATTGAGATATCTGCCTCTTGAGTTGTCATTCTTCTGTTTGAGGGAACAAACTTATCTTTATTGATGTCTTTGCCCTTCTCAGAGTTTGTCTTTTTGTGCTGTAAAGCCCAAAGTGGACAGAATTTGATGAAGTGATCCGGGCTTCCACACTTATGACAAACCTGGTCTTTAGTGTTTTCATTTGATTTTTGAGGAGTTTTCTTTTGAAAGGCCTGTCCTCTCTTTAGCATTCTGGTGAACCTTTTGGTTATAAGGGCAATATTTTTATCCTCAAAATCATCTGATGCAGTAGCCTTAAAAACCAGGTTCCTTTCCTTCTTTTTTCCTCTAATTTTCTTTTCTTGGATTTTCTTGAGTTCGTATGTGATGAGATTACCAATTAACTCATCCATGGCCAGTGAATCTAGGTCGCGGGCTTCAGTGATAGCCTCGACTTTGCTTTCCCAAGTTTCCAAAAGGACACTCAAGAGTTTCCTTACTGCTTTTCCATTAGGAACTATCTCTCCCAAGGAGTACATCTCATTGATGATTGAAAAGAACCTGGTATGCATGTCTTGTATGGTCTCCCCTTCTGCCATCCTGAACAGTTCATATTGTCTGTTCAAGTTATCAATTTGGACTTCTTGACTTGCGTTGTTCCTTCATGAGCGGTTTGTAGTGTTTCCCATATGGCTTTGGCGTCTTAACAAGACGAGATTCGATTGTATTCGTCTGGTCCTATACCACAGATCAGAATTTTCTTGGCTTTGGCATTGTTTTGAATTGCGAGCTTGTCTTCAGCATTCCATTCTTTTATTTCCTTTGGGATTTTGGTGATTCCATCAGTTGCAGTTTTCATAGGTATAGTTGGTCCATCTAGAATTACTCCCCATAGATCAGGGTTTTCGCCAATAAAATGATCCATCATACGATTTTTCCACCATCCATAGTATTTGCCATTAAATAGTGGTGGTCGTGTTTGTGAAGCTCCCTCTTATGGGGTAGGTGGTGCTGCCATTGGGTCTTTTCAAGGTGTGAATCTTTTATCGAAAAAAAACCTGCTCTGATACTAATTGAAGAAACCTATCCCCTAGAACAAGAACCAGGTTCTTGTAAGTTGCTTTTAAGTCAAAACACAAACACTTGTTAAATTAAAAACCTTCCTCAATCAAGGAAGGCAAAACCCCGTTTTATTAATTCAACTAGAAGATTTTGTGATTACAACTCAATAATAAAAAACCTCACCTCTACAACAACTCTCGATTAACTATAATCGACTACTTCTAATCTCCAAAAGGCCAAACCCACATTTTGTTACAAACCTCACCAAAGCTCAACTCTACAAGAAGCCAAACCCACTTCTTGTACAAAGAATCTTAACTAACAGTCAAGAATGAAACAAGAAAATAGTTTTACATGTTCAAGACTTTCTAGCTCAAAAACTTCTTGAACTTAGCAAAACTATCGATCTTGAAGACTTCTACTCGATGAATAATTCTCACTTTTCTCTCTATGTGAAGTCGTGATCTTCTCATCTGCGTTTGTCCTCTTTTTATAGAATTTTCTTATGCCTTGAATCCTTATTAATTAAGGTAAGGAAATTGTAATCATAGTTGAACAAGGATTACTGACTTTCCCTTTTATTGTACAATCCTTTTTCTATACAACTTCCTTACTTAATATATTAAGGTTTCCTTATTTGTCTCAACTTGTATTTTCATCATTCTTTAGCTCTTGTACACTTAATTGTATACTTCTAGTGACTGCTACACGTTTTAGGTGGCTTCTTGTTGCGACAAATTTGGCGATGAATCTAGCAAACTTGCGACAAATTTGGCGATGAATCTGGCAAACCTTTTAATTCATATATTTGCATTTCTTGTCTATCATCAAAACTTTAACTTTCTCTGTTTGTAGAATTATCAGATTCTAACACATCCCACCTGCATATTGCCATTGCATCTTGATAATTTTGTGCCCTATATCGTGGTCCCCCAATGTGCGATGAAGGTAGTATAATTGTTTTCCCAACCCTAGAACAATCAGAATCTCCCCGAACAATAACATCCATCAAACCCCCAAAAAGATTTGTTCGTAGTTTTGGTTGATTATTTGGAATATACCAAAATCTTTATTCTTCAATTGCCATGTAACCATCCACAATGTATTGTTGTAACAATCTTCCAGCTTGTAGAAGTGTGTGTCCTTCATTAAGTCGTTGTTGTATTCGAAAACAATAATATTGCCTCATGCTTAAGCTGTTCCTTGCGCATGATTTGTTACACAAATCCACCAACTGAATACCAAGTCTATATCAATCTTCTCCATATGGGTGTATTAATGGGTAATTCATGGCCATGAAAGATGGGTGTAAATCTGTGATTCTTTGCAGACCATTTTTCCGATGTTCTACAATAACATCACGCTGAAAGTTAGCATCTGTAAGTTCACCAATTATTAATCCTGCCACTTCTGAAGCTGTTGGTGTATTGTATTGTCGGCCATCGTTGCTCCTTTCAGTTAGGAGGCGCAGAAGGAATACAGATTCTGGTTGTTCTCGATATCTATCACTTGCCATTCAAAATGATTTTACCAAAACATTATGGTCATCAAGCATTTCAGATATTCCCCTTACAATTTGTGGTTCCACTTCTTCATGGCGCATAGTATTGATTCTATTATCGATCTCATTCTCAGTATCATATACATAGAGCTGGGCAAACTGAGGATTTTTACCATGTTCCGATAATAGTGAGCCAATGTGATGATAATTTTGACCAAGGATCCTGAATACGTAAGGACCTTTAGCACGGTTGATTGATTTGTCTACTCGGCCTCCCATGGATGTAAATGCAAACATGGAGTTATACATTCGAATATGCTTTCTAAAAGTTATACCCAGTTGTCCATATTCTGTGCTTATTAGTTTTTTTAGGTAGATTGGAGGTTGACTAAGTAATGGTAGCTGAACTCGGCCTTCCATACAACAAAATGTGAATTTTGGTTGTCTCGTTTTTTTACTTTTGTCCGTCCGTTCCTCATACCATAAAATGGCGCCACAATGTTGATAGGTGTATGTTGGCGGTCCACATTTTGAAGGCGTTGAATATTCATCTACCACATAATTTAGTTTTCAATTAATTGAAACATTTGTATGCAATAATAACGTTGGCCAAGGCAGAAGATACGTACTTGAATTTTGTATTGGAATAAGACTGATGTGATCAATTGGTGTATACATGGAAAATGAGCCTGTTCTTCTCCCGCTACTGGTGATTCAGATGGCTGTGCCCAATGGTTACCTGTAAAGTGTTATCATACTGGGTTAATTATAATCTGTTTAATGTATCCTCTGGCTTGCTCTATGTTACTGTTCTACATGGTTATGTATTAGCAAGTAAGGTCCATTCCTCATTGAGGCGTGGTAAGTACATATTAATATTGAACAATATCAGCTTACCATACATCCGGTGCATCATTTCTCGTGGCGCAAAGTCTGATACATTCATCAAATTTGTAAATCTTTTCACAAAGTGTAGTAGTTGCTGCATTTTGTTAATTGGTTCATACTTGTATTTGTGGCTGATTAATGTGAGCTTTCTGTTCAATCTAGAATAATGGCCCCTGAATCTTTTGATATGGTTTATTTCCTCTGTCTTTGTAGTGTTATCTTTTTCATTTTGAAATCTTGAAAATCTTCGTGGCAGCATCCTATCCTGCAGCGCTAAATTCGGCATTAGTTGTTGAAGCAATATGATCTCTGTGGGTATATTAACAGAGTCTTTGAATTCTCTAACTATGTCTATGATCAATTCCATTTGGCCTGTTTCACACAATAGTCAAAAGTATGTTATTTGTGCATAATAATGGATACAGTAAAGATAACATTAATTGTACACCTACCGACTGTTAGTTAACATAGTTTGTACTTAGTAGTTTATACTATACTTAAATTACTAATTTTTTTGTTTGTATATTATCCACTTGATTGTTGGTTATTGTGTTGTATTTTTGTCATCATGCTTAATGCTAAATAGAGCAATATTGAGCATACCCGTTTATTTTCATTCATTCCGTAGTTTTGCAGTTTATAATTTTAGGTAGCAGAGACCTCTGTATTCACATAATGAGTAGCATAAATGTCAGAGACACTTAAGTTAAATGACCCATTATCAGGTACAGTTCACTGTATTGATGGATGTATTTTTTCATTCTAGAGGCAAGTCTGGGGGTGCACACTATGATGTATGAATTACTTATCTGCTCATAGGCAACATTTCATTGCTGTATGGTAGCCTGTATTCGTATTGTCCTGATGTTCAATGGGTTTGAGTTAGACCTTTGTTAAAATTGTTGTGTAAGAATAACTTGTGTCCACTTGTATCTCTGTAGGGTTGTCTTTTTCCACGATTTTCACAATAGTGTTATGGATTACGCAGTGAAAATGTGGGGATTTTTTCCCAGTACCTTGGGCACTTAGATAGAATTGCCGATCCAATCCCGATTGCAATGTGTCACTGTTGTGGTTGTAGACAAATATGGAGATAGTACACTAATGGATGTGACTTTTGTGGAGTATGGGTCCGATTGAATTGCACGCTATGTAATTACAGTGTGTTGTAATCAAACTGCACAGTAGTTTTGATTATATTTCAATTGATTGGAGTGAATGGCATGAGTCTGTGACATAGTCTGACAACGTACACATCGTTTCTGTGCTTGTTACCGTTTGTATATATACTTTTTAAATGTGCGGTGCATTTTAAATTGTTTTGTGGAGCAGTTACGGTCACCAAAATAACTGACAGTCGACAGTTTCTGTTTATACCAAAGGACACATCCTTTGTATTTTACCGTGTAACAATATATAATTTGTTCTGTGTATTAATATATGATTACACTTGCAGAAGCGGTTGTGCCGGTACAGTTCCATTCATATTAATGTGTTCCTTCACTCATAAAATAAATGAAATTGTTCGTCGTGTACTTAATGTAATCTGGTTCTGAAAGATGCAACTAGTATTTTTAAAAATAACTTACATAGTTTATGGTAGAATAAACTCATACATTACGTATACTTAACTCTCACCTTAAATACACTTTTGTTATTGATTATGTACTATGGAAATATGTATGGATGTCAATTTTTCAGCTGTTAAATTGAAATAAGCTATAGTGTAAATATATAATGGAATTGAAAGTTCACGGTCTTTATTGCACTAAGTTGATGAATTAAAAATTTATTTGACATCCCAAGATTTACGTTATAAAAAGCTGCTTCAACAAAATATACGATTCATTTATCACATACATACCATTTTTGTGGGTGTAGATAAAGAAATCAATATTGAACTTGCCACATTAGCAAATACAGTAAATTTTCCACCGCCTTTGGAGATCCATTGCAATTATGATAAAAAAGTTGAGCTCCAATTTGCACAGAACTTTGTAAGATACACCTTTACATGATTAAATAATCATTTATAGCAAGGATAAATCCATGTGTTGTAAGAAGATGCTGTAATTGGAAATTAAATCTCACATCCCAAATTAGTTGGATATGCCTGAATCCATTCAGTACTTAATCCTTTAAACAATTTAAGTTTATCATATTTTAGTGAATGAAGATAAGTGCAATCACATATTGTTGAAGTAAAATTGGCCTCAAACAACATTAGCAAGTGCAATTGAAGATGAGGACAACAACAAACTACAAAATTCTATGAGAATCATAAATCATCCATCACAAAGATATAATAAAATAATGCATTACCTTAGTACATCTTCTTTAAATCAAAATTGATGAAATTAAAAAGGGTGATTTAACATATATATGATCATCTTCTATGAACTTCTTCTGTCATTTTATGAATAATGTCATTGTAATTTCATGTGTTATTAAATTTTTATTGATGCTATGGTATATCCGATGGATATGGACCCCGCTATGTCATTGGAACTTCTGATTATGTTGGTTTTGTGGTTTCATTTACTTGTAAAAGGAGTGGGGAGGTTGTGTTTACTATGGTAGTTGATCAAACGACAATCTGGCTAATCATTACCACTCATGCATTGCATGACGGATATAATAGCATGTAGTATGTAGTTAACATTGTTGATTGACATTCGATTTAACAATACAAAATAACATAATTGTATTCAATAATCAACATATGCTACATTATATTTAGTGAAAGTCATTATTGTAGTTACTATTACATAGTCAATACACATCTTGAAAGAATCTACTTCTTTGGTGAACTAATAGTATCTACATTAAAGTAGGGGAATGCTCTATTTGACATTTGTCTTGGTGGGAGTAAAGCTTTCTTCGTCGTCCTCTATGTATACGCTTCTCTTATTTTTTAGTTTTCCAGTTGAGACTCTTCTCTTCAAAATGGGTTCTGGTGCGTCATCCTGATCTTCTTCCGGTAAATCACTAGTCTTAGATCCATCTGATTTTCATTTGTTCGGAGCGTTTATGTCTTTCATTTCTCCTTGACCCTGATGAATGTAATACAAGCAAAACATTATTACCAATTTAAGGTTTTCTGTTTATTCCACAGTTGGCTTAATTATACTACTTTACCTTAGATTCTGGTTGAATGTTGTAAGGCTCTGAAACTTCCTCATAAGGAATGTAAAGTTGTGACTCTATTTTGGTTACCCTGCGATATGTTTGGCGTTCTTCACGATAATGTTTATCCTCTTTTTGATGTTTGTAGTTGAAAATGTTTGGCTGCAACTGGGTTTCTTGTTCTGGTTTCTTGCATACACTATTGTGTTGCCGGTTGAAGTGTCTTCCACCTCATTGAGATATTCTTCTGAGTTGTTACTGTGTGAACCTCTGGCAACATGCTCCTGTGATTTTGCTATTTCTTCCTTTAGGAGTTGATCCTGTAGGAATAAATGGAAAAATCATTACATCGGTGTACGTTCGAGGTTATTTCTGCAGATCAATAATGTATGTACAAAGTATAGGTATGTATTGAACTGTGAATGATAACTACACCTTTTTTTCTTTGTTAATGCGGTGTTGTAATTCCAAATCTTCATCCGGCACAAACACTTCTGTGAGTGTATAATTTTCCAGACCTTCTTTCAAATTGAAGTTGGTAAATTTTAGTTTGAATACAAAGTCCTTGCCGCAAAGGCTCTCAATTTGTGATGGGACATCCTTATTAAGCAACTTGAAAGCAGAAGTATCAAGCAACTTTTCGGCAACACCATTAGAAAGAACCAAAGTTGTTTCCCCACCATTGTCTTTTACCTTAATGTGTATCTTCTACCTGTATTTGGTGAAAATATTAGTCTTTGTTTCTTAGCTAACATGTGGTAGATTGTTTAGTGTTTCCATACCTAACCAACGGAAAATCACACTTCTTCACGCACTTGTGGCATGTGTACACACCATTCGTCGGTTCTATTTTTTTTGTTGCATAAGTTGCATGATATGTAATGCCAATTAAAAAAAGTATCTATTTCAGTGATTTGTGCCCGTAGTGTGATGATACATTCCTAGCAAAATAAACAACCATCAGATAAAAACGCTGAAGAAGTAGATTTATTTATTGTATTGAGCATAATTTTTGAAAAGTTGTTAGGGCATTAACATCTATGTCGTGACTCTAGTACGAATCCCGTAACTCTGAAACAATCATCCTGTTCTCGAACATTGCCTCGTCAATGGGTATGTTCCTTCCATTTGCACTCTCAATTATTTGAATCTGAACGGTTTTGGTTGCAAACTTTTGAATCAATGAGGTGACGTTTGCCATTGGAAGATTAACATACGTTTTGCTTGCAGCGGTGGTGGCAAAAGTAATTTCACCTGATACAGAGTAAACAAACATTATAAGTCAGGATGAGTTAATGATGTCTAAAGAGTAATTTACGGATATGGTCTGTGTTAGTACTTACCTCTGAATTCCTTCACTGTTAATGCCGTAACAATGACTATGTATGGTCCGGACTCGGGGGGGAATAGGTATGGGTAAAATCCTTCTCCAAAGTCCCCCCACAGCGTTATTTTAGCTCTGGCAGACCTATCCATGCTAAACAAAAAATATGATATGTTAGTGTTATGAGTGATATTTGGGATTAATGAATATAAGTGAAAATTATCCTATGACATTAGTTAATAACAGATCAGTAAGAATGTGTAGGTCACGTTTATTCCACTTTGAACCAACACTCTCAAGATCACCTATTTCACATATGCATCCAACCACATCTACAAGTTCAAGATAGACTATATTAAGTACATACGTAGATGAATGTGTGTCACATAAATGATATGTATAAGTATACCTGTTAGGAAGGTGTTATTGTTAACCCTTGAGCGAATAATGTTTTGCTTAATAAACTGTAAGCCATTTGACGGGATATTAAAAGTATCATCCTGTATTTTTTGTATCGCAGTGAGCTGCAGAAAAGTGATTTTAACATCGGACCTTACGATTCTGTATTCACCAATACTTTCAGATACCTCAAAGTTTCTAATAATGATCACAGAGCCATCGCGTAAGTTAGCACGAAATTTGTTGACTTGGTTTCTCCAGATTACCGTGTGTACCAAAGTACCCTATTACATGTCAATTCGTAAGTGGATTCCCAATAACCAGACAATCCAACAATGTCGTATAACGTCAAAGTGAAAGGGTAGTACCTTTTCGTCAATAAGTATCATGTCTAAACTTATCATCTCGTTGCTTCGCTTGTAGTTTTTAAATTCCCACATCTTGCAAACTTGTACATTAATCAACCAGTTATCCCTTGAGGTATCAAACTCATATATTATTATAAGTGGGAAGATTTTGAGTACGAAGTTGAATTACGAAAATGTCCTTCACCAAATTAAAATGTTATAACACATCAAATTATTTAAACGTGGAACTAGAGATAAAAAAAATAACAAAACTGAAAAAAAAATTAAATGTGAAACTAGAGAGTTCATGTATCTATTTCATTTGTATTATATTATCAAAAATCATGAATTTTTAGATGAAAAAGAAGATGGAACGTTATTTCTAAGTGATAAACAATGAAGAAGTTGGAAAGTCATTACTAATTGATAAATAACCATTAAGAAAATAACTTTTACTATAAATAAGAAACGGTACATGTCCTATGCATAATGCATTAATGAAGTGTTAAAAGATTGATTTATTGTTTCAGCAAAATATATATTTTTTTCTTTTACAGAATTTCAGATGTTCTAAAGTAATTAAATGTAGGCTGATTTAATTTATAACATATAATCAATACATCTGTTAAAGGAATCCTAAAGAACATCAAAGAAAATTATTTCCATTTTCCTCATGGACATATTTCAGCTCAGTAGGATTTCTTTAATCTTTGTTTTTCGATTTCTTTTTCATCATTTTTCGCTTTTATTTAAAGCAATATTTGCATGAAATGAAAGATGGTGAAGTATGTAGAGTTAATGAATATATATCGAAATTATAAAATCGCCAAATTCAAACTTTATGGGATGATATATGAAGATTACCATCTCCATCATCAACATTAGCAAGATTCATGAGGTATGAAAGAAAGAAGGGTGGTTTCTTTGGAAAACATTTTAATAATTTTCATTAATTGATATATTCTTTATAGTTTCTTATGATTATATTATTAATAGATGAAAAACAATGTGTACAATTTAATATGTTATCACTACTAAAGAAGTGGTGTATAGTGTATTTGTTGGGAGTCTTAAATGATATCTTGCTTAATTATTTTCATTCAATAAATTTCTAAAATTTTGCTCCATGACATTTTTTACTAAGGTTTAGCAGATCATTATTTTGAATTTTATTATGATTATGAATATCGATAAATGAGAGTGTTAATGTAATTTTACTATACTAGATATATTTATTGTTCTTGAAAGAAATAAAAATAATTGAAATTGCCACTAAAATTATTTTTAAAAACTCAAAGGGAAGCTTCAAAAGCTTAGATAATTGATTTCTCCGGTATACTGATTTTGTTAGTTTATTTTAATTGGTTTATTATTTATAGTTTATTATAATTACTTTTTTTATAGATGAAATACAACATTGCTTTATTATTTTTATTTATTTAATTTCCAAAATTTGTTCTTTATCATTTTTTTCAAAGTTCAATAGATCTTTAGTTTTGAAATCAATCATTGTGGTGATAGAAAAATAAAGTTAAGAAGTTAAGCAAGCAATTTAAGATTATTTTCTATGATAGCAATTGACATTGGATAACACGTGCAATGCACGTGCTCAGGAACTAGTCTGAAATAAGTGTGTATGCCATAACAATTATATGAGAGAAAAAGAAGTTTTGCGTTCTTTTTGGGAATAAAGAGAGATGTGATCGATAATGGGTGACTGGAGATTGGTAGGCATTATATAGATAGAGAGGGAACTTGAAAAGGTTTGCAACGTTTGGAAGAGACGCATTGTTTTGTAACCCCGCTTGCGAAGAGACGTCGTTTAAAACATCTGTGAAGGACAGTATGTCCTATTTAGCAAGAGGCGTTAGGAACATCGTCTTAAATATTTAAGAGGGCAGTTGTAGGCTTAATTAGCAGGTTTATATTTCAACGTATAGGGATCTAATAGCCCTGGGTATCTACATATATTTATGTATACAATTGAAACGAAGCCTGTGTTGTTGGACAATTTATATGATGTGCAATTTAAAAAAAGAATTGTAAGGTGTAAATATAATAGAGACATTTAGGTTTTGTATGTGTGTTAGTATGTTATTTTGTATTGAACATGAATAGGCATGGGTCTTTCCATATATTATAATTAAACAGTTTAAAAAAAGCACTCTATTTGTACCCGTTTGATTTTTTGGGCAGCATGTTTGTAAACACCAAATAACTGGTAGAGCTAGGAAAAAAACAAAGATATCCAAATTGTCCATGATTTTGTCTTTCGTATTTGATGAGGATTATTTCATGACCATGATGAAGTATGATGGATAAAATCTTAACTATAAATATATATTATTGCGTTAGAACATGATTTCAGTATATTTTAATTTTTTCTGTAAATTCAAGCCTGTGAACTTTGCACTGGAGATGGCTTTAACATAAAACGTGTATAAATATTGTCCCAACAAAACTGTAGTTTTGGCATGGTAAAGTACACTTCTCACCCAGATTGTTATTTTAATTATTGAAATTGATACAAATTGGCCTTTGGTAGTTAAAATATCATTAGCAAATGAGTGTGAAAATAGACACAAAAATCAGTGTCATATATTCGT
The DNA here is from genome assembly GCF_001406875.1 of Solanum pennellii. Classification (NCBI taxonomy): domain Eukaryota; kingdom Viridiplantae; phylum Streptophyta; class Magnoliopsida; order Solanales; family Solanaceae; genus Solanum; species Solanum pennellii. Next base: position 65,716,902 of record NC_028646.1, read on the forward strand.
GAACATTATCTTGTTTAGGTTGCATTCTGAATGATGTTTAAAAGAAAAGTATATCATAGTATTGCATAAGCTAAATACGCACATCAAGTGAACATAAATATTGATTACCTCTGCATATTAGATTACAAACAATATTGTTTTTAGACTATAACGTATTAATTTTAGCCGAAGATGTGTGCCACAAAAAATAAGTAGCACCAAGATTAAAGGACATCAAACATTTTAAAATTTAGTCAAGTCATTTTCAATTTATTTATAAAATCTCGTAAAGGCAGCTAGATGCTTAGGCATGCTCGCCTATGTTGAGCAATCAAACTGTATGAGGGCTGAACTTTATACTGTCAAAGTTCAAATTCTGTGATTCTGAGTCACAGCATGATGTCATTATAGTATCTTATTTTTTTAATCTTCAAATTATTGGACGTTGATAATATACATTTTATAAATGTGAACGAACTAATTCAAAGTTGGAGTCGTCCGGACAACATATTTTAGTATCTTATGTTGTGAATCTTCAAATTCTTGAACGTTGATAATATACATTTAATAAATGTAAAAGAACTAATTCAAAGTTGTGTTGGGTTTTATTTGCCCTGATTTCTTACCATAAATAGGTTTTCCTTTTAGGAAAATGTTTTGGATTGACTAATCCTTTTCTTGTAGGAAAAGGTTTAGGACTCTATAAATAGAGGAATGTTCCTTCTAACTTAATCAGCATTCACAATGTAGTCTTAAAGGCTTTGAGAGTTTTGGTTAGAGGGAGAATTTGTGGGTCACAAGCTTGATACGTTATCACTTGTGTGAACCTCCCATGTATTCCGAGTGAATTGGTTGAGCTTGTTTCTCTCTGTACTTTGTACTCTCATATTTATAGTGGATTGCTCCTTTGTGGACGTAGGTCGATTGACCGAACCACGTTAAATCTGTGTCTTTTGGTATATTTCTCGTTATCTTCTTACTCCTAGTCTGTCGAGGTTTGCATTGCTAGCTTCCGCATTTACACCTACTTATTTTCGGTCCTAACAAGTGGTATCAAAGCCAGATTCAATGACGGAGTCAGGTTCAGTGGTTCGATAATCGATTATTGAACCAGGTTAGAAAGAGGTGTTCATCTTGGCGGGTGTAGTTCTAGCCACAACCTTTTTGACAGTAATGAAGATTTTGTTGGAGAAATTGTTTCAGAGAGGTTCTCTGTGTTGAGACACAAATTTTGCAAAGGAGATTATGGAGAGGAGAAGCAAGTTGTTGAAGATTAAGTAAAGAAGGTGGACACATTTATTTTGTCAGAAATTCAGGCCAAGGGGGAGATTTGTTAGGTTTTAGTTGCCCTGATTTCTTACCATAAATAGGTTTTCCTTTTAGGAAAAGGTTTTGGATTGACTAATCCTTTTCTTGTAGGGAAAGGTTTAGGACTCTATAAATAGAGGAATGTTCCTTTAACTTAATCAGCATTCACAATGTAGTCTTACAGGCTTTGAGAGTTTTGGTTAGAGGGAGAATTTGTGGGTCACAAGCTTGATACGTTATTACTTGTGTGAACCTCCCATGTATTCCGAGTGAATTGGTTGAGGTTGTTTCTCTCTGTATTTTGTACTCTCCTATTTATAGTGGATTGCTCATCTCCTTTGTGGACGTAGGTCGATTTACCGAACCACGTTAAATCTTTGTGTCTTTTGGTATATTACTCGTTGTCTTCTTACTCGTAGTCTGTCGAGGTTTGCATTGCAAGCTTCCGTATTTACACCTACTTATTTTCGGTCCTAACAAGTTGGAGTTGTCCGAGCAACATATTTTATGCATACTCTGTTGCGACTTGAGTTGTTGAAAGAGGTACAATGTGATAAAAGATGATGTTCTTGGTTAACACACATGGACTTTCACAGGCCGACTTGAGTTAAAAATTAAACCAGAACGCATACTAATTTGCTGAAAATTCTAAATTGCACATTGACAAATTTAATAGAAAATTAAAATTGAAAGTGTAAATAATTGACGATTGAATAAATAATTGGCAGTATGAGGGCTGAGTTGAGGTAAACAGGGCATTATAATTTAGTAAAACATAAGGCATTGCATTCAAAACCGTTGATAGTTGAATCTGTGAAAAATAAAGATGACTTATTGGAGGTATAAATAATCCTAGATATTTAATAGAACTTTCTAGAGTTATGTAGAGTAGTACCTTAAGTACTTGCTGTATCTAGGAATTGTGTAGATGTTCTAGAGAAGTAGATATTTATAGTGAATTGTAGAAAAATCTAGATTCTTGTTAAATAGTTAGAAGATAAAGTCATCAAGATTTTTCTTGTAGATCAATCTAGAATAACTTCTAGAAGCATCCCTAATCTAGTATATATAGGGGTGGCCATTGTAATTTGTAATCAACTCAAAACCTAAATCAAATAGTCTTCTTCTAGATCAAAGTACTTTTATCCAAAATACTCTTTCTCATTTCTAGCTTCATCTTCCTTAGTTGAATCTTTTGATCTTAGTTAATGATCTTGTGCTAGCAGAAGGGTTCCCTAATTATACTCTTCTTATGCTATTCTCTACATCGTATTAGAGCCATAGTCATTATTGACTTTTGAATTTATTCAAGATTGGGTTAGTGGTAGATTCAACTGGTTTGTCGATATGGATTTTAGCGGTCGTGTTAATGGGCTGGGGATGGAGTTGTTGAATCGGTCCAATTACAAGGTATGGAATTATACCTTGTGGGAGAGGATTTCTGGGATGTTGTTAATGAGAATGACACAAGTCCTCATGCTGACGGACCGGAAAATAACAGTGCATACAAGAAGTGGAAGCAGGTTAATGCGAAGGCGAAGTTCATTCTGAAGAAGAATGAAGCTCGGCTGGAGATATTGGAGAATGAATTAGCTAACACCACTCAAGGTAACTTTTCTATCGTCGAGTACTTTTTGAAGATTAAGAACTTATATTCAGAGATATCTTTGTTGAATCGAGAAAACACTATTTAAGAAGCACGAATGAGAAGAATAGTCATTCGTGGACTAAAACCTGAATATATTCCATTTGTGATGTCGATTCAAGGATGGACTCAACAGCCAACCTTGGAGGAATTTAAAAATTTATTGTCGTCCCAGGAATTACTAGCCAAGCAATTGGCTAGTGTGTTTGTCAAAAACAAAGAAGAAGATGCTCTTGTAGCCGACAAGAGAAACATTAAAAGAAAAATACGAGATATGTCATAATCTCGATCCTCAGGTGATTCACGCTCACCTAGAGAGAATGATGAGTCTTCTAACTATAATGGTAAGAAGTCTCTCAGATGTTATTGTTGTGGCGAAGTAGGACACCTAATGAAATATTGTCGAGCCAAGGAGAGCAATATGGCTCAAAAATTTGCTGAAGAAGAAGAAGAGTTGGGAAAATGTTTAGTAGCTGAGGCTCGAACAATAGATGCCATGATTTCCATCAATCTTGAAAGTGATTGGATCAAAGATCTAGAATATATTATAGCCGATCACATGGAGAAGCAAGAAATTGATGTTGTCGGCATAAAGCAAGAAATTTTTGCGGTTGTTTCCAGTGATGACATGGTAGCTGCTATTGAAGAAATCAAAGAAGAAGATCTTGAACAGGTAGTATCTGAAACTACATGTGCTAATAAAAACCTCTACAAAGAAAGCATTGACGAGGATGTATTGGAAGTGGAAGTACATGGTCAATCATCGAAAATATCAAGTTCAACTAATGACTTAGATCAAGTTCTGGAAGCATATGGAGAAAGTAGAGATCAAATGGAGGAAGAAGACTATATCGAAGTCTTAAAGACAAACGATATGATTTTTGAAAGTTCTAAAACTGCCAAAATATCTATCGATGAGATAATAAGAGAATATGACAATGGATCCTATGTTGATGTTGAGACTTCAAAGGAAATTGACACTTTTTCTCTGGATAATATAATTCTCGCGAAGTTAAGAGAAAGAGGGAGTCTGAGAACTCTTTTTCTGCTATTCTCTACAGAATCATGATGGGTCTTCAAGGAATCTGGAATGAATGAAGGCCCTCTGTTGGGCTTGTTGTCTCCATAGATAGTTGATTCGTAATATCCATAGGTGATTGTATGTCCATTCGACGGGAGTTGTAGGTAGTCCTGATAATGATTCAAGATAAGAAGGCAATAGGAAATGTGATAAAAGAAAATTAAAGCAGAAGTTATAATGCTGGTGTCACTTGGAAAAACTGTGTGACGTGTTTAGTTTGAAGAAAAGGCTGTGATTTTTTCATCGTTCACCATATTCTTGTACGTTTATAGATTTGTGAAAGTAGTTTATGAAGTAAGGGGTGATTGAAAATTCAGGGGAAGGGTGTGAGGGTTAAACAACAAATAAATAATAACAGGTTCAAATTTATGATTTTATACCTGGATTGAGTGAATTTGTAAGCATGTTTTGTTGGGTCCATAGCAGCAGGTGTTAGGATCGAATTCACGCACACACACAAGATGAATGAAGAACACAAGAACTTTCAAGAGAAAGAGATGAGAGATCTAGAGACAGAAAGAGAAAACCCATATTTCGTGGTAACACCCCGTAAGTAAACTTCCACGGCGGTGAGGTATATTTATATTAATAAATCGGAGTATTTTTGGTTACAGAGAATAAATATAGAATAAATAGGAAAGCCTAAAATAGAGAATAAATAGGAAAGCCTAAAATTAATCAGGCTCCACTACCTAACAATTCTCCCACTTGGAGACTGACTCAGTCATCCAAAAAATACATTCTCAAAAAAAATCTCTTCGTCATCAACATCTTTACCGCACCGCAACATCTATAGCAACAACTACAAAAGACCAACCGAGGTTTTACATAACCTCAGTTTCCCAACATCAACACATTTCATCAACATGTCTGCCGGATTCTTTGCACCATCTATCTTCTCCAAGCACATATCACCATCCTCAACTGCCCTGCGAGTGAAATGATATCGCCTTCTGATGTGATTTGTCTTCGAATGATAGACTGGATTTTTCACCAACTGTATGGCACTCTGGCTATCTGAGTAAAGAATCTTCTCGCTCTGCTTCTTGCCCAATTCCTCAAGATAATCTGCCAGCCATATCATCTCTTTCCCAGCTTCAGCTATTGCCACATACTCAGCTTCAGTAGATGAAAGAGAAACACACTTCTGAAGCCTGGACATCCAACTCACTGCTGTTCCACCTATGGTGTAAATGTACCCGGATGTACTCTTGCTCGAGTCAACATCCCCACCAAGATCAGCATCCACAAAACCCTGTAGAGTCACCTTGCCTTTGCCAAAACAAAGTGAAGTACTGGATGTACCTCTCAGATATCTCAGAAGCCACTTCACAGCTTCCCAATGCTCTTTCCCAGGGTTAGCCATGTACCTGCTAAGAACTCGCACTGCATGTGCTATATCAGGTCTAGTGCAGACCATAGCATACATCAAACTACCAACTACTGAAGCATATGGAACAAGTGTCATGTGATCACGCTCCTCGGCAATCTTGGGTGACTGCTCCTTTGACAATTTAAAGTGATTTGCCAATGGAGTAGTCCTGGGTTTAGCATCATTAACCCTGAATCTGCTCAGCACCTTCTCAATGTACAACTCCTGAGATAGATTTAAAGTGCCAGCAGATCTATCCCGAGAATTCTTCATCCCCAAAATCTGTTTTGCTGGACCCAAATCTTTCATCTCAAATGCTGCAGACAACCTTGTCTTCAGATTGTTAATCTCCCTCATACTAGATCCTGCAATCAACATATCATCAACATACAAGAGTAGAAAGACATATGAATCAGTGTATTTCGTGAAGTAACAACAAAGATCCTTTTCAGCTTTGCAGAATCCACTCTTGGTCATGAAGGAGTCAAACTTTTTGTACCACTGCCTTGGTTCTTGCTTTAGTCCATACAAGCTCCTGGTGATCTTGCACACAATGTGTTCCTTGCCTGGAACCACAAATCCTTCCGATTGCTGCATATAGATCTCTTTGTCCAGATCTCCATGTAAAAACGCTGTTTTTACATCCATTTGCTCTAGATGCAAATTCTCCGATGCAACAATACTCAACAGAATTCGAATAGAGGTTAACTTCACAACAGGAGAGAATATTTCAGCATAATCAATACCTTTCCTTTGTGAATATCCTTTAACCACTAAACGAGCCTTGAACCTTCTTTTGCCATCTGGTTCAGTCTTGATTCTGAACACCCACTTGTTCAGCAAAGCTCTCTTCCCTGCAGGTAGCTCAGTCAACACCCATGTGTCGTTCTTCTCAAGTGACCTCATCTCATCATCCATGGCTTGCTCCCACTTGATCGAATCCTCCACCTGTAGGGCCTCATCAAAAGACTCTGGTTCCCCCTCATCAGTCAGCAATAGATAGTGTAATGAAGGTGAATACCTATCTGGTGCCCTGATGGATCTAGATGATCTCCTTAACACCTGCTCAGGTGTAACTTGCTCCACTTCAGATTCTTCAGTAGGAGTTGGTTGAGTATCTGCTTCGACATCTCTGGGGTTACTCTTCTCCAACTCAACCTCAACTCCCACTTGCTTTGTAATCTCTAGAACCTTCTGCTCTCTGTCCTTGTACAGGACAGACTCATCAAATGTCACATCACAATGTCTCAGGATCTTTCTGTTCTTGTCATCCCAAAACCTGTAACCAAACAAATCAGAACCATATCCTATGAAGTAACACTTCACAGCCTTGGCATCAAGCTTGTCTCTCTTTTCTGGATCAACATGAACATAAGCAGTGCAACCAAAAGTCCTCAAGTGTGAGTACTTGAGTTCTTTTCCTGTCCACACCTCCTCTGGAATCTTGAACCCTAAAGGAACTGATGGTCCCCTGTTGATCAAGTATGCAGCTGTGCTCACAGCATCCGCCCAAAGTGTTTTGGGCAGCCCACAGTGTATCCTCATACTCCTTGCACGCTCATTCAATGTTCTGTTCATCCTCTCAGCAATTCCATTCTGCCTTGCCTTACCAGGAACTGTTCTCATCAATCTGATTCCCTCAGCTGCACAGAATGCCTTGAACTCTGATTTGTCATACTCTCCTCCATTGTCAGACCTTAGGCATTTGACTTTCAAACCGGTCTGATTCTCAACTTCAGCTTTTCACTTCTTGAAGGTTGCAAACACATCTGACTTATGCTTCAACAAGTAAACCCATACCTTCCTGCTGAAATCATCAATAAAGGTAACATAGAATCTGGATCCTCCAAGTGATGATACTGGAGATGGTCCCCAAACATCTGTATGGACCATTTCCAACCGCACTTTCTTTGTCTCTCTAGGAATCTTTGTGAAGCTTACTCTTTTCTGTTTGCCCATAACACAGCTCTCGCAAAGACCCATATCAACAGACTTCAGATCCTCTAATGCTCCTTTTGCAACCAGCATATTCATTCCTTTAGTACTCATGTGTCCAAGTTTTTGTTGTGCCACAGACATGAACCGGAAGCACCTTCAGCAACAACGGCCATGTATATACACCCTGTAGTGGTGTACAAGGTTCCAGATTTGGTGCCACGAGCTACTACCATAGCACCTTTCACGATCTTCCACAAACCTTTCCCAAACTCTGCTGCATATCCCGTGCTATCCAACTGACCAACAGACAGGAATATATCTGACATCCTCCAATGTCCACTGGTTTCCCGAGGTGGTCTTTATGCAAACACCCCCCTTTCCTTCAATCTCTAAGGCTTTATTGTCAGCAAGATATACTTTTCCAAAATTTCTAGATTTGAAGTTTTGGAACAACTCCTTGCTTGGATACGAACGGAAAGATGCACCAGAATCCAAAATTCATGATTCAACCGGGCTATTCACACTAAGGATTAGAGCATCCCCAATGTCCTCTACTGAATTTACAGAATCATTGTCATCTCCAGATTTCTGATTCTGTTTCTTCTTTGGCTTTGTACAGTTCGCCCGAAAGTGCCCTTTTTCTCCACAGTTCCAACAAGTCACGTTTGATCTGTTCAGTGATTTTCCTCGATTCTTTGATTTTGATCGACCATGTTGATTTTGGCCTTTCGTCTTACTTCTCCCCCTTCGATCAACGCTGAGAGCACTGCCCGATAAATCTCCCACTTCTCGATTGCGAATACTTTCGCTAAGAACAACATCACGGATTTCATCAAACTTCAGTTTCTCAGATCCACGGGAACTGCTAATCGCAGCAACAACAGTATCCCAAGACTCGGGCAAAGATGACATCAAAATCAACGCCTTAATTTTATCTTCGAAATTAATATCCATAGAATTGAGTTGACTCACAATCATATTGAACTCGTTTATATGATCAGAAACGGATCCAGTTTCAGACATCTGTAAATTGAACAATCTACGCATCAAATATATCTTGTTCATAGCCGATGGTTTTTCATACATGTTTGACAGTGCCTTCAACAGACCGGACGTAGTCTTCTCCTTCACGATGTTGAACGCCACGTTTCATGAAAAAGTCAACCGGATCAACCCTAGAGCCTGGCGATCCTTGAGTTTCCACTTCTCCTCCGTCATGGATTCCGGCTTCACCCCGGTCAACAGTTCGTGAAGATCTTTCTGGTACAAATAATCTTCAAGCTGCATCTTCCAGAAACTGAAATCGGATCCATCAAACTTCTCTATTCCAAGCTTCGAACTATCCATCTTCAGTGATCGTGTTGAATCTCCTTAGCTCTAATACCAATTGTTAGGATCGAATTCACGCACACACACTAGATGAATGACGAACACAAGAACTTTCAAGAGAAAGAGATGAGAGATCTAGAGAGAAAGAGAAAACCCAATATTTCATGGTAACACCCTGTAAGTAAACTACCACGGCGGTGAGGTATATTTATATTAATAAATTAGAGTATTTTTGGTTATAGAGAATAAATAGAGAATAAATAGGAAAGCCTGAAATAGAGAATAAATAGGAAAGCCTAAAAGAGAGAATAAATAGGAAAGCCTAAAATTAATCAGGCTCCACTACCTAATAGCAGGTACTTTAGGTGCGTCCATATAAGGAGTCCTGGTCGGAGACAAACCATAATAGTTATGTTGTAAAAAACAGTGGGCAAAATTAGGTGAGGAAAACAGGAATAACAGGAGTAGGTAATAAGGTCTTGTTTAATTTAAACATCTATCATTAGAAGGAGTCCTGGTCGGACAGAAAGCATATTACTTCTCTTGTGAAAATCAGGGGGCAAAATTAGGGGATGAAAAAAAGGAAAAATAGGAGGAGGTAATATGGTCCAATTTAAATTTAATGTGGCCATAACGTGGGTATAACGATTGAATGATTACTTTGTGTTTGTTTATCTGTTTTGCGCGGGTAGTTGCTTAGGTATCCTGGGGACCGTTTACGTAGCACAATACAGATGATTCGGGTACATTGTGGGTGAACTATGTGGTCACAAAGTGGAATAGTGTACGTATAAGGAAACGTTCAACAATAATGGTGGATAGGAATATGAAAATCATGAGGAGCCACCATTGTAGAGAGTAGCGCTCACGCGGGTGTAACGGGTAATTCACATATGTATGATTCTATACCTTGTTTGTGCTGGGATTTGTTTGAAGTAATTGGGTTCCATACAAGAATTTGGTAAAATTACATCCACATAACCATTCCTGGAAGGATACAAAAAAGAATAGGAGAGTAGTGAGTGTCATTGTATGTAGTCATAGTATGGTGCTTTAGGCACAAATAGGCAAACAAATAGAAGTTTCGAACACATGAACAGGAAGATGTGAAGAAAATAAATTAAGTGAGGGTGTCGTGATGGAATGTAATTAAAGGCAGAGGTGGCCAATGTGACATTAGAAACAATTGATGTTATGCTTAAATTAATAGTATATGCTACAAAAAAATACCTGGACTGATAGTGCATATGTGTAGGAACAAATGTGTATTTGGGGTCTATAGTAGGGATTTCTTTCAGTTGGAGGTGTTTATATGAGGATTTTAATGTTTTGTTGGATTGTGCAGGATTTAGTCAGTGGTGAGGAGGAAGTTGGGCAGAGATACAACAAAGGAGAAGAATAGAAAAGGGAATTAGAGGTTGTTTGCAGGGAGGGTGAAGGTTTGGTAGTTGAATTGATGTGGGAGTTATTTGCGGCAGTGTGGGGAGAGTAGGGAAGAGACCTGTTGTTTAGATAGGTGTACGTTGTTTCCAAACGGGTATGACTGTATGGAGGGAAGAGCTNTATATATATGATTTATAATAAATTAATATTTATTAAAACTATAGGGTTAAAATGGTAAATCAACTTTTTGGTCAAACTCTTTGCATTTATAGTAATACTAGTTTTTGACAACGTGCGCTGCACGTTTATTTTTTACTATTGTTATATAATTTAAAATTGTGTTATCAAATAAAAAATGTTTAAATCAACAATATTAATTTTATCAATTATATTTCATGTATCAACAAAAATAAATAAAAAGGGATTGCGCATTTGACATCAAGCAAAAAATATGTGAAATTAATTAATATAATATAGTCTCCTTTAACTTTGTATAAGTCTGTTTTATGATCTAAATATCTGTGATAACCTTTTATTGCCATAAATGGATATTAAAAATACATGCACACTTATTGATAAGATTGCCTATTTTATTTTAATGAGAAACGATAGAGTGAAATATTTATATTATTTAAGTAAGGTTCTAAAATTAAAAGACAGTACTATCAAAATTATACAAGATTAAAAGCAATTATATTTAAAATATAAATTGACAGATATATAATTTAAACACTGAACTTCATACATACATCTATTTCAAAAGCTCATAATAATAGCTAAAATATTACAACACCACAATGAGTTTATAGAAATGCAAAAGAAATTAGGAACAACAATAATATTTGTGATGGAGAATATATATCGAAAGAGATATAAGGACTTAGGCATGTCTAAAAAGAAGTCTTCAAGTTCTTCTCCCCACCTCATGTATTCTATTTTTTCATGTCTTTTTTGCCTATCATAGATGGAATAGTTTTTTGATTATCAGTTGAATGACAATTTCTTTCATTTTTCAATAGTTATCACCTAGTTCTTAAATAGTAGTAAAAATGTCTGTTTAAATTCTATATTTTTTCACTTCTAAATAATAGTCTTTAATATATAGATAGATGGAAAGATGAAAAATACAAATCATAGTTAGATTTAATAAGAGAGTTAACATTACCACTAATAATTATTGCTTTGAACTTGGAGTCTAGTCTAGTTTGAATGAATAATTAAAAAGATGAAAAAACACATATCATTGTAATTAGTAATAAATGAGGCAATTACGAGTCATCTCAATAATTTATTTCTAATTCATTCATATATAATAACACACTTTTAATATCTTAGTAATAATAAATCAAATAAATAAAATCAGTGGCATTAATGGAATAAATGGAGGGTCACACTTTTCATATGCCAGTAATTATTCTAGAATATACATGTACAATTAAAATATATCTTTTCACATTCCAAACAATAATTATCTGCTTATATTTTAATTAAGAATTGATTTAAGGAAATGCAAAAGTCATCTACATTTTTATTAAAATGATACAATTTAACATTTAAACTGAATAATTAAATGTTTTTATAACATTTTAATTTATAGTAAAGGTAAAATTATAATTCAACTTTTAACTTTTTTTGTTCCCTCTTAGAATATATATATATATATATATATATATATATATATATATGACAAATAACTAAAACGCTTTGAGAGTCAATTAGATTAATTTTACAAAGCTAAATTGGATCAATTTAATTCAATATTGTAAAATTAAAATATAAATATTTGAAAAATTATACAAGAAGTATTATAAGTTGTAATTTTAACATATTAATTCAAGTTCATATGTTTTAAATTTCAAGAAATGAAAAATATAAATTAATTGAGGCGGAGAAACTATACCTTTTCAAGTTTCTGTGAATTATCATAACAATTTAGTATTTGATGTTGTAACATTCTTCTATTCTTCCTACCAGATTATTGCGAAAGCTCTTGTGAATCTTGTTCTGCAATCAAATAGGTTTTACAATTGTAATAAGAAGAAAACATGAATAACCATGAAATATCAAAAAAATAACGAAAATTATAAACCCAACATACATTCAATATGAGTTGTAGAGGAAAAATTCATTTATAAACCAATAGAGAAATAGCAACAGTTACATGAAACTTTCACACTTCTTCCATGAAGTTTGTAACCATCAATTGTGGGTTCAGTTTTGTTTTGATAGAAACTTTTAGTATTCTTTAATAAGGTGCTATTAAAATATATTTTTAACCGATGCAGTTCTTAAGTTATAGGTTTTTTTGGAATTTATACAAATAAAATATAAAGCAAAATAATAGGAAGAAGAATGAAATAAAAGAAGATAAACTAAATAAATAAAAAACCTAGCTTTTAAGAGTGTGTCTTTATATTTTTTCAATAAATATATAAGAATATTGTCTAATAGAAAATAACAGTACTTATTTATAATTAATGTGTACATTTTTGTTCATCAATATAATGACATTATAAGGACATTTTGGTAATTCAACTTTTGACTTGGAGGCTTCCCACTTATAATATAATATATGATATTTTACTCATTCTTCATTTTCGACTTTCATAACTACATACCAAGTCACTCTCTTACTTTAATCTTCGTCGGATGAATCCCTGNAAATATAAATATTTGAAAAATTATACAAGAAGTATTATAAGTTGTAATTTTAACATATTAATTCAAGTTCATATGTTTTAAATTTCAAGAAATGAAAAATATAAATTAATTGAGGCGGAGAAACTATACCTTTTCAAGTTTCTGTGAATTATCATAACAATTTAGTATTTGATGTTGTAACATTCTTCTATTCTTCCTACCAGATTATTGCGAAAGCTCTTGTGAATCTTGTTCTGCAATCAAATAGGTTTTACAATTGTAATAAGAAGAAAACATGAATAACCATGAAATATCAAAAAAATAACGAAAATTATAAACCCAACATACATTCAATATGAGTTGTAGAGGAAAAATTCATTTATAAACCAATAGAGAAATAGCAACAGTTACATGAAACTTTCACACTTCTTCCATGAAGTTTGTAACCATCAATTGTGGGTTCAGTTTTGTTTTGATAGAAACTTTTAGTATTCTTTAATAAGGTGCTATTAAAATATATTTTTAACCGATGCAGTTCTTAAGTTATAGGTTTTTTTGGAATTTATACAAATAAAATATAAAGCAAAATAATAGGAAGAAGAATGAAATAAAAGAAGATAAACTAAATAAATAAAAAACCTAGCTTTTAAGAGTGTGTCTTTATATTTTTTCAATAAATATATAAGAATATTGTCTAATAGAAAATAACAGTACTTATTTATAATTAATGTGTACATTTTTGTTCATCAATATAATGACATTATAAGGACATTTTGGTAATTCAACTTTTGACTTGGAGGCTTCCCACTTATAATATAATATATGATATTTTACTCATTCTTCATTTTCGACTTTCATAACTACATACCAAGTCACTCTCTTACTTTAATCTTCGTCGGATGAATCCCTGAGATACTGCTGACTCCGCCCCTGGTTAGACCTTACTTAGAAAACCAAACATATAGAAGTTTACAGTCATTTTGTTCGAAATAAGCTCCAAGGTAGTCTTTTATCCCTTCATCATGTTTTTACCACAGATCAACTAGTTGACCTACTCACCAAAGATGTGTAAAACAAACTTGCGTCATCTTCAAGTTGGCTATGAAGGCCTCATATCCCACTTGAGAAGGGGGGGGGGGGAACGGTGTATTGACAATATATTTATGCACATAGTTAGTCAGTTAGTTGTAGTTGTTAACTCAGTTAGTTATTAGCTTGTTAGAAGCCAATTGTTTACAGTGATACAAATATTTACACATATACAAATATGTTTTTCCTTGAGAGATTTTATCTAACAAAAAAGGTAAATATTTGTTTTGCATTTTATGAAAGGTAGTTCACATCCTTGAAAGGAGATGTCTTTAATAGGAACATCTTAACTATCCCCACCAGTAATTGTCTTTATACTGCGCAACCTCACATGGTCCGAAATTAAATTGCATAAATAATACTATGTATTACATTGTCTTTTTTTCTATTTTTTTAAAGTTCAACTAGTAGATACCCAAAGACCACTAATTATATTTGCATCTGGTACACCTACTAAAGATCTATAGCAGTATATATAATTAGAAAATTATAATTTAATTTTACAAGTGTTTCTTGCAAATGTTTTGCAGATTCTCTGAAGTAGCATATATTGTCTCTATATGTCGATTGGATATTCGTGGAACAATAGACACATAAATATTGTCACTAAAGACAGAATATATTTATCTGGTGTTAAAGTTGGCAAATAGGTTCAATGGACTTGAATCTGCTAAATCAAGTATTAGATTTGTTAATTATGAGCCTGAAATTGATATTGAAAACCGGGTCAACATTGTGCACCTTGTAAGATTACAAGGAAGTGGGGGTATCCCAAATATTAGAGGTGATGGATGGAAGTAAAATTGGGATATTTTAATAGCATTAAAAGGCATTGGTGGTCATGTTGAAGCAAGATTGATTAGAAGACATGTATTTACAAAGGTGGATTAATAGTTAATGAAATTGAGCTTCGTCCCAAAGAAATTGAATAGAAGTTATGTGAGGCGGATATGGGGTTTTAAGTTTTACTGATTTTAAACTAGAACTCTTTGGATTCTTTTTCGAATTACCATTTCAACATTTGCAATTTACTAGAGACAATTCATATACAATGAATATTCTTTAAATATTTAATATGTATTCCTTCATAATTGAGATGTCCTCTTTCTACCTGAAGGTTACATTCTGGACAATTTTGTGGCCTATGTATTTTGGCTTTTAATTTTAGAAGGTAAAAAAGATAAAGATAAATTCCTTTTTTCGAAATTTATTATGTTGAGTTTTCTTCTCTATTTAATCTATGTTAGTACCTGTGCTTTTAATTTTATACTAGAAGAGTTTGTTGAATCCTAGGGGAGGGAGGGGAGGGGGGAATAGATAAATATTTTTTGGCTCTTAACTTACCATTCTGATGTTATGTTTAAAAGTACTGCTCGGGTACAAAAAAGTGAAAATCTTGACGCCCAAAGATTTATGTTCTTTGAGTTAGGGGTGGCAATTTTAGCCCATATAATTGAAATTAAATCATTTGACCATATTAAATTAAATTGATCACTCATATTTTCTTTTTTTTTCCTAAATGAGTTAATATGATTTTCAACCTATTTAAGCTCATACAAATATGGACAAAAATGGTTTATCATAAGAATCCATATCCAGCCCATACAAGTGAAATGAAGCCAAAAAAAATGTGTTTGGTAAACAAAATAAATTTAGGGGTAGGTTGGAGGAAGGTGTGGGAGGGAGTAATTCTTTTTTTTTTCTTTCCAAAAACAAATTATTTTTGTTTTTGAAAAACAAAAAAAATTAGAGGTATGTGCGTAAGTTTTTTTTAGATCCAATCCCATCTTCTGCTTGTGCTCTAGGATGGTGTTTCTAGTGGATGCACTTTCTTTACTTGTCACAAGTGTGGTAAAATCATCCAGGAATATATATGGCCGGTGCTGGTGTCTGCTTTGGATATGGTAAGACAGTTCACAAATTGAGGGGTTGCCCATCGACGGTAGGCAAGGTCAAGGATTTTCATCAGCAAGCTCAGCTTAAAACTTTAGCAAGTCACCTAACTCAATATAGGGTATCTCATCTAGCACTGGGGGCGGACTGCATGAGAATATATATTATGCTCATTCCCTGATATAGTCATTGATATGTTACGAGTCTTGTTAGATTCAGGAGCCACAATACTTTTTAAGATGGGTCGAAAATTTGAAATAAATCAATCCAATTTCCTACACGACAATCATTTATTTTTTATTGATTCTCAACGTATTATAAAGCACACGAAATTATAAAATGTATAGAACTGACTATCCAACCTTGCATGTGAAACCATAACCATTGACCTGCATGCAGAAACATAAAACCCAAGTCAGTAGATGATAGCACAATTAGAGCTTTATACATTCCTATGACAACTATATATTTGTACCTTCACTTTTCTCATAAGAACATTAATGCAATGAACGGGGGATAAAGAGACCAAAATGCAACCGAGAGATCTTCTATATCAATGACAATGAGAATCTTAGTGTCACTTCAGGACCCACTTGGCATATGTGTTATCTACCAGAAGAAACCCTTATCAACAAACATTATTAATGGTTGTTACTGCATAATCTTGTATGTAAGATAATATAGTGTTTTAAATTTAATAACCCATAAATTTTAAATATTATTTTATAAATTTCGTAATATTTCTGGCATGAAGCACGGGTAATTTTACTACTACTAGCATATGACTCAATGATGCTGTCTGGACTATATAAAAATGTCAATATGGGTGTGTTGTGTTTTTCAAAACTAATGTAATTTTGGAGAATACAACACATGTGGAACATCAAAAGTGAAAAAATTGTACAACATAACATATGATTACTTAAAACGTAAAGTAGATTTCCATTAATTAAGTACATGTCGTTGAGTAGCTTTTCCTGAAAGAAGAGGAGCACTTGAACTTCCTGGATGGTCTTCCTTTATCTAATTATATCAATTTAAATTGCATTTTTCATTATACTTTCTTCCAAAAAAAATCCATAGAACAACTACTATTACATGCGCCTCGGTCCCAGATAAGTTTGGATCATGACTAATCCATAAAGTATATTTCAATTGTACCTGTTGATTATGTTGAGTATCTTTTCCCTAAAAGAAGTGGAATGGTTAATTTCCTGGATGTTGACCAACAACATTGCTAACTCTAGATGGATCTTGAAAATGATAAATATTAGAATTATTTTGCAAACTTCCTCTTCCTCTCCCTCACCTCTACCTCTACCTCTACCTCATCCCCTTTGAGTACTACTACTTGAGATGTTGTATTGATTCAAAACTTGATCATCATCGACAAGTAGTGTAGTATTTGCAATGGAAGATATTTATTTCTGCTTTATAACATTCCACCTCTTGTTGTTGCTGCTACAAGTTCAAGGAGAAAGCAGAAATCAATTTCATCCATCAAAAATACTACACTACTTGTTGAGGATGACCAAATTTCTAATCAACACAACATCTCGAGTAGTAGTACTTGAAGGGGATGAAGTAGAGGTAGATTTAGAGGTAGAGGTAGAGGAAAAGGAAGGTCGCAAAATAATGCTATTGTGGATCGTTTTACAGATTCATCCAGATTTAGCCATGTTGTTGATCTGAATTAGGGAGATGCACATCCAGGCCAATCTCTTCTTTTAGAAAAATCTATTTAACATATACCAACAGGTACAATTGAAATCTACTTTATGTTTTAGTCATGATCCCAACTTACTTGGGACTGAGGCACATGTGTTAATAGCTGTTCTATGGATTTTATTTTTTAGACAAACTATAATGAAAAACTCAATTATAATATAAGACAAAGGAAGATAAGCAGGAAGTTCAAGTGCTCCTCTTCATTCAGGAAAAGCTACTTAACTTAAACATCTACTTAATAAGTTGAAAGTTACTTATTGTATTAAGTAATCATATGCTAAGTTGTACATATTTTTCATTTTTTAGGTTGCACATGTGTCTTATTCTATAAATTACACTACTTTCTGAGAACACGACACACACCCATTGACATTTTTAAAGTGTCCAAGCAGCATAATAATGTCATATGGTAGTATTAGCTAATTATTTCTTCTGCAGTCCTTCAACTTCTAATGTTCAAAATCGTCTGCGACTGAGAAATGTAACTTCTTGTCCATGCATACTCTTCTAATTAAACGTATTTTCTAATGATATCTCAAGGGAAAATTCGTTTTACATGGTGTAAATCTGAGCTAAATGTAGGTTGAATTTTGTTAGTTAACCTGAAATCATTATTTTTATCTTGGACTATATGTTTATGTAAATCACACTGATTCTCAATTTGTTGCAACTTGGAACTTGGCATGGTAGACGATAAATTCTAAATATTTTGTTGACTGTTGGACCCCCAAGATCCATGGGGCGAATCTATACTTGTCCTAAGAGAGTCATTGACAACTCTTAGATAAAAATGCGGACTCACTTC